>NC_134490.1:34861717-34901717 GCF_040206685.1 Ascaphus truei
CTGTGCTCTGTGGAGCTCCCTCTGGGCATAGGCTGCTGCTATAGAAATGCAGTAAGTATCAAGAAGCTTTTCATAAGGCCACTGTCTAACTGGGACACTTTCCCTAACTATTAAACAATAAAATGGGGATCCTTATCTTTACACTAAAGTTAAATACTATTTACAGTGAGATCCCTCCTCTGTGTCTCCTCCTATGATCTCACTTCCAGAAGCTTCCTCCCAACTCTATCTATCTCCTTGTTAAGGAAACACCTTGAACATGGAGTGCACACGGTTTTGACCCCCTCTTCACGGTCTCCCAGTGGAGTGTGGAAATCCGTCCGGGTTTCACACAGTGGGGCTGTGTCCTGGCAGATTTTAAAGCGTTAAGTTCTAGGGTAGATGGGAATTTAATGAAGCAAATTGCATCATTGCGCTGTGGTGGGTGGGGCATGATGATGCAAATTGCAGGTCTGTGATTACTATTTAAGTAAATTTTCCACAAAGAACAGGAATATTCACTAATAATGCCTTGTTCTGGGGGGAATATTCACTAATAATGCCTTGTTCTGGGGGGAATATTACTATTATAGGCTAAATATAACTATTTTAATGTTTTTTTTTTCCTTTTCGATGAATAAATTATTATTAATTCCCCCTCTGCTTAACAGGATAGTCATTGGGACTCTGGCTTCCCCCACCACCACCGCTATTTAAGGTAATTCACACTTGATGCTTGTAATTATTAAATTCCACAGCCTCCTCTGCCTCCCTGTCTGAAACCAGAAGCAGACAGCAGGCTCCCGGGGCTGGTTGGCTCCTGGGAGGATGACACTCTGGATTTGCTCATTATCCAATCATCATCCAGCACGGTCAGCTTCCTCCTGCTCAGTACATACTTCCAGTCCCACCCTTTCACTCCCCATTCAACAGAATGGGCTATTGGTTCCACCCTCCTGCCCCCCATTCAACAGTACAGGCTGCCATTCCCACCCTCCTGTCCACCACCCCTGTACAGTACCGGCTGCCATTCCCACTCTCCTGCCCCCCGTTCAACAGTGCAGTCTGCCATTCCCCCCCATCTACAGTACAGGCTGCCATTCCACCCTCCTGCCCCCTCCCTCCACAGTACAGGCGGCCATTCCCACCCTCCTGCCCCCGTTCAAAAGTACAGTCTGCCATTCCCACCCTCCTGCCCCCCGTTCAACAGTACAGGCTGCCATTCCACCCTCCTGCCCCCTCCCTCCACAGTACAGGCTGCCATTCCACCCTCCTGCCCCCTCCCTCTGCAGTACCGGCTGCCATTCCCACCCTCTTGCCCCCGTTCAACAGAACAAGCCCACCCCCCTACTTTTACCTCAAGAGCATGGGCCACACTCCCACTGATAAGCTTTTTTTTTTTTATAGTTTGACGAGGTGCCAAACATTTTGCCCACTACTTTCATGTCCGAAATGATGACCAAAGATTTTCAATAATGTCTGAAATTTAGACCATTTTAGTCTATAATTAAAAACATATTCAAATTCCATACATGCTTTCAAGGGAACTTTTAATCCCTGGGACAGTACAGAGTACACTGGATCATCCTTTGATGCTGGTGAAATCCCCTTTCCCCCAATCTCAAAGGAAAGGGTTCTTTACAATAAGGGCAGTTAAAATGTGGCATTGATGACGCCGCGGGGTCACGTGATGTCGAGGCAACGCGATATCAGAACGCTCAAGCCAAGGTAAGGAGGGGGGGGGGAGAGCCGGCAGGGGGCCGCAGGGGAAAAAGATTGCGCACCCCAGGTGTTGATAACAGTGCAAAGTGGGGGGCAGACTGCCAGGAAAATACAGAACCAGTAAAACCCTCTGATTCACAGAAAAATGCATGGAAATCGCTTAAAGATTTGAGATTTTTTCCAACTATTCCCACAAGAAACCCTTTAAGAAGAAGGAATGTGGTGAGACTGACATTTCTAGGACCAAGAGAGAAAGATCCAGGTTTTTATTATGTGGGGAAAACAATCATAAAGAAATATTTGCGTTGTGACCCAGAGGATGTTAACCCAGAGAGAGAGAATGCTGAGCATGAAAGAATGAGGAAGAAACACAAGGAACAGGTGAGGTGCTGGTTCTGTCTGGGGAAAGTAACATACAAACCCAGAGCAGTAAATTCCAGCAGCAAAGTAATGTTATAACTGAGAGCAGAAACAAAAGAGAGGCTGAGCTGGAAAAGAGGAGGCGGATGGCAAGAGAGAGCAAGCAGACAAACAAGCCTTAGGCTTTGTCCCCGCTGGCGCTGAGCGCGCTCATGCTTGGAGAGCTCTCCAAGCATGTGCGCGGGTGTCCTTTAAATTTTCGGGGGGGGGGACAATGCAGGGGAAGCTGAGCGCGCTTGTAAGTATGAAAAATTTTTTATGTAAGCGCAGAGCGCCGGTGAACGTGTGTGCCCGCATCACCTGCGGGCGCGCATCGCGTGAGCGGGGACTTGCATATATATGCAAGTCACCTCGCCAAGCGCCGCCCGCTCAGCGAGCTCAGCGCTAGCAGGGACGCAGCCTTATAGCAAAGTGCCCAACATAATACAGAGGCTGAATGTGCCAAGGGAAGAGAGGCTGAGAATCCTGAGCTCATGGAAACTGAGGCCGATAGCCTCCTACTGTACATGAGGTGATTGCAGCAGGAGTCAGTCAGGAGGCAAACACAGGTACAGTACATTGCAAACAGCAGCTGAGGCTAAGGTCGTGCTGGAGGCTGCTGCAAGCGCGCCTGGCTTTCTGGCGGTGCGTGTACAGCTTAAAACCGCAATCTGGGGTCTGTAGGGAGCGATCGGAGGTACAGGGGAGGGGGTGGGGGGGGCAGGGCCATGACAGGGGGCACAACAGTACACAAAGCACATTGGACTTTCCTGCTTGTGTATCATACAAAATGTATGCAGCTAATGATGATGCAGAGTAAAATATAATCTTAGTGAGATGAGCGGTTTCTTCTTGCAGAACAATGTAACTTACTTTACATCTCAAAATACCAAAAGCATTTCAGCGAATCCAGTGGGTTCCCAGGTACGATAAGACCGCACGCCCTACAAGACACCCGCTCCTCCTAGCCATGTTATTGTGCTTGTGCTCCGCATTGTATTCACTTTGAGGATAGGAATTCCAGAGGTATAATTACAATACAAATCTGATGAAGATCTATGCACTGAAGCTGCTTTACATCATGTTGCCGGCTACACTGAACCTTTAGCTAGTATCCCATTGGCCAACATTAGCTGCATTCCTATTAGCCCAAGCTATCTCCCCTCCTGTTGGCTTCCAGTGCACCATGTGACCGCGTCGCCACACAGAACACAATCTTGTTGTATCCCCTGCTGGTTGATGCGTCACAGCGCCTCAGCGCCTTGTGAGCCGACAAGGAAGGAGACACTGGGGCCTGCCACTGCCAAGGTGAGTGACAGGTGTGCGCGCCCACTGCCGTCACCACCGGGGACCTGGCCTTAGGAAGAAACCAAGGAAAGACACTGGTAAACTTTCTTCTAACGCAGAGCCCATTGCTATAAGCTCAGAAGAGGCAATGGAGCTAAAGTGTGAGCCAGAAAGGGTTAACTCCCTGAGAGAAACACAGACCATACAGGTACCTGAACCAGCACTGCTAACCTGGAACAACTTTCAGCTGCTGGGAGACATAGAAGCTCCAGAGGAAATCTCCCTGAGAGAGGTAAACGGGATCAGCTCTGCAATCAGCACTGACAGCGTTTCAGCTGCTGGGGGCTCAGACTGCCAGGAAAAGACAGAACCAGCAAAACCCGCTGATTCACAGCAAAACGCATGGAAATCACTTAAAGGTTTGAGATTATTTCCCACTATTCCCATAAGAAATCCTTTAAGAAGAAGGAATGTGCTGAGGCTGACATTTCTAGGACCAAGAGAGGAAGATCCAGGTTTGGATTATGTGGGGCAAACACTCAAAGAAATCCTTGCGCTTTGACCCAGAGCATGTTTACGCCTCCTGCATGGCCCTTATTCACCATATTATATTAGTTTTAAGACCTCCACCCACCTAGAGACTTTCTGGGAGAGATACAAAGCAGTGAGTAGCAGCTCTGAATGGAAGTTTTTTGAAGCAACAGCGATATCTAAACCTGAGATTGATGGTGAATATCATCTTTGATCATGAATCTATCCCAGTGGCCAACATTGAGTGCTGGCTTGTGAGGACTAGGGGTTCTCGGCAGCCGCAGCGCATATCTCCCTTACCCCCTCGCCGGCGCCAGCCACCTCCCGTTGCCCTAGGGTGTCATCTCCGGCGGCCTGCCTCTGCTCCGCTGTCTCTTCCCTCTCACGCGGCTGCCATTAGTCCCGGGCACGTGCGTGGACAGAGCGCGCCGGGTGAAGATAATTTATTCACTGCACTAGCAGTGAAACCACGCCCCCAACTAACGTACAGGCTATTTCCCCAGACCAAACTTGCTCACCTGCCTGCCCATCAAGGGGACCTATCCAAGGACAGCTCCACGCACTCCTCCAGGCCTGCCCCCGCTCCGATTGGTCAGCCGCACTATATATTGCCTGTCTTGCCACTCACTCATTGCTCGACATAGTCTCCACTTGCGGACGTCTACTCTGGCACTTCCTCTCTTGTCTTCTTTTATTCAGGTCACGACCCGGGTTGGCGGATAACACTCTCTAGCTCTGGACCCCGGCTCCCAACTGACCACGCTGCTTCCTACGCCCCTCGACCTCTGCTTGGACATACGACCTTCCGAAACTCTCCCCTCCCTGACCTTGGCTAACGGCAACGACTACGGCTCTTTTTCTCCGGAACCGGCAAGTATTGCTACAGCTTTTCCCACCTGGCCTGGCAACACCTGGAACACCACACTCCGGACACGCTCCTTGTGCTGCGGGTGCGTGCACATATATGTCCCCACCTCAGTATAAGGCACGGGTCTGGTCTGCGGGCAGCACCGGCGTAACATTATGTCGAGCCACCAAGACGCAGACCAGACTGATCTGGCCTCCATGATGACGACCATGTATCAACAGATCCAGGCCTTAACGGACCAGATGGCTCTCCTCACTCAACAGGTACAGGACCTTTCTCTTCAGGCACCACCTGTGGCGGCACCATCGGCGCAGGCAGAACCGGTATCCGCTTCGTCCCCAGGTCCGAAGATTCCGGCCCCTAAGCCGTATGCAGGGGACCCGCTCGCCTGTCGTGGTTTCCTTAACCAATGCGAGATCCAGTTTGAGATGGCTCTGCAGCAGTATTCCACTGGTCGTAAGAAGGTGGTTTATGTATACAGCCTACTCACAAGTAATGCACTGGCATGGGCCTCCCCGATTTGGGAACTGCGTCCCGAGATCACCCGAGATTACGCAGCCTTTAGACGAGACTTTCGCCAAGAAACTGCTTCTGACTCTTTGCTTCAGCTTTCGCAGGGACGTTGGTCCGTGGCCCAGTACGCCTTGGAGTTCAGGACCTTAGCGGCCGAGACACGATGGGACCAGGAGGCCTTAGTCTCGGTCTTCTGGCGTGGATTAACGAATTCTGTGAAGGACGAACTCGCCTCAATACCCAGGCCAGGACTTCTGGAAGAACTCATTTCCCAGGCCACTCGTGTGGATCAACGTCTTCAGGTACGCCGCGCTGAACGCCAACACCCTCGGTTCATGCCTTCTTGTGATCCTTTTCCCAGGTTCTCTTCTACCACGGGACCTGCTGTCTCCCCGCTCTGGAGGCTCCGGAGCTGATGCAACTTGGAGTCCAGCATTCCCGGGCATCAATGCGACAGTTTCGCCAAGCCGATGGCTCATGTTACTACTGCAGATCCTCCGAGCATCTGGTCCATGAATGTTCACTACGTCCGGGAAACGACCAAGCCCAGTGAGTACGAAGGGGCCCTCCCTGGGTGCTAAATCTCCTTGTCCCTTTTCCAGGAAGGAACTTCCCAAGAAATTGACCATTCTCTGAACAGAACCAGATTCCACTCGTTAGGATGAAGTCTCCCGTTGCCTTGGTCGGGATAGACGACCTTCCGCTCACCCCGGCATATATCTCCTTGGAGACTTGCCCCCTCACCCTTTCTTCTCATTCACACAAGGAAACCTTGTTCTTTGATGGATTTCATGCTCCTGGAACACCGGTCACTCTTGGCTTACCTTGGTTGCAGAGACACAACCCGCACATCAATTGGACATCCCAAGTTCCCATCGTCTGGAGGTCGAGGTCAGAGGAGTCTTCCCCACCAGCTCTATGTCCGCCTCAACTGCTGGCTAATACATCCAACCCTAAGGGAGGTATACCCGCCACGTATGCAGATTTTCTGGATGTCTTCAGCAAAACTCAATCCGAGCTACTACCTTCACACCGATCATACGATTGTCCGATAGACTTGGTACCTGGATACACATTGCCCAAGTCTAAATCCTACCCCCTCTCTCTGGGTGAGACGGAAGCCATGGACGAATATATTCGCGAGAACTTGAAGCGAGGCTTCATACGGCACTCCAATTCGCCCGCGGTGGCTGGATTCTTTTTCGTTAAAAAGAAAGACGGTACTCTCAGACCGTGTGTTGATTACCGGGGACTAAACTGCATTACGGTGAAGAACCGCTACCCACTCCCACTCATCTCTGAACTCTTCGACAGACTTCAAGGTGCTAACCTGTTTTCCAAGCTTGATCTTCGCGGTGCTTATAATCTCATTCGCATCCAGAAGAGCGACGAGTGGAAGACCGCCTTCAACACCCGTAGCGGCCACTACGAATATCTCGTGATGCCCTTCGGCTTATGTAACGCTCCAGCGGTCTTTCAGGACTTTATCACTGACATTTTTCGGGATGTCCTTAACCGTTTTGTAATTGTTTATCTGGACGACATTCTTATTTTCTCTAAGAATCTACAGTACCATGTTATCCATACGAAGTTTGTGCTCTCCCGCCTCCGAGAGAACCGCTTGTTTGCTAAGATGGAGAAGTGCCTCTTTCACCAGTCTACCACCTCCTTTCTTGGGTATATTATCTCCAACAGGGGATTGGCCACGGATCCTGAGAAATTGAAAGCCGTAATGGATTGGCCGCAAACCGATTCCCTCAAGTCTATTCAGCGGTGTAAGAGGACGTGCAGAGGTATGCAATGGAGACTTTTTAAGGTGAAATTAAATAAGGCTTTTATTGCGCCTAGTTCTTTAACACAAGAAAATCATCCAAACATATGCAAATAAGGGGTCAAACAAAGCTTCTGTTCCACTTGGGAGTATTTCTAGTGAAACCTATGCAGTCCACAACTCCCTTTAGATTAGCATGTCTCCCAGCCCCAAACATATATCTTGATATGTGCAGATATACAAAACGTCTTAGAAAGGAAAGTCTTATCTGTTTCTTGTAGGGAAGGCTTCTTTGTTCTTCTGGTGTCCACACCTTTGGGCGATAAGGCAATGTCAGGATCCAGGTTTAGAAGTACTTTCCCCTGTGTCTTTGCTGGCAGCCTCTTCTGGTAGGCTCAAGACATTGTCCCTATGGTCAGTCCCACAACTTGTGAGACTCAGGAACAATCTCACTTCCTGTCTCAAAGGCAGGCTTTTCTAAAAAACCTAATCAGCCAGGTGGTGTTGGTTAATTGACTACCAGCAGTTAACCACCACACTGCTGGATTAGAGGCAAATTTCCTGAACAGGGATAAATCCCCTGTTACATACCTCCCCTGTTTGTGGGAAGCTCGGGCTTGCCACGGCCAAAGCCCATCCTTCCACTCTCATTCGAGATATCTCTGTAACTTGAATGGGAGTGGATGGAGGAAGAGAACCCTCAGTCCCGCTGGGATTGGAGCCCTTTCTCCAGTTTGTTCGTGTCTCCTCCCGAAGGTGCTTGAGATCAGCACTCAGTCGCTCGAGGAGGACTTTATCCAAGTATAGTCTTTTTACTGCGTGTGTGGTTATGAGATTTCCCTTGCGTCGGGTGCTCCTCTTATTGTAGGCAGACTGTATGGCAACAGTTGCAGAGCGTTTAAAAACAGTCCTTTGAGTTTTCCGCTCTTGAAGCTGTCTCTCTGCACTTTTTCCACTCAATGTAGTTGCTAGTTCAGCTTCTTTGGGATTGAGTTGCAATTCCACACCCACTTCCAGAGAATGTCCTATCTTTTCAGCTTCATCAGCTAAGGATTCTTCTGGTTTTGATTCAGCACGTGTACCTTTTTTTTTTGCCTGTTGGGTGGCTGAAGGTTTTGCTAGTGCTTGTTTAGGTGGTTCAAATTTTGCAACCTTGTTTTTCAGACGAGCGGTATTCCCAGCTCTCACTGTACCCTTGTCTTCATGGGTTTTTGTGGCTGTGGGATACTGACGCTTAGTCAGGGTCAATACTTGTCCTTGTAGAACTGTAATCTCATCCGCGAGAGATCCCTGTTTTTTGAGTGCGTCTTGCAAGTCTCTTCTCAGGGAATTTATCTGCACACTTTGCAATTCTCTGAGCTTGCTTCCACATTTTCATTGTATTGTGAAGCACTGTGAATTTCTTTGCTCGGGCCCCAGTTATTTGTCTCAGTTTCTGGACCTTCTTGTGCTCCCTCTTGTGCCGAGTCACCTGGGCTCTAAACTTGGCCTCTAGCGATGCTTTGGTGATGCTCAGGGTAGCTTTCAGTTTCTTAGGCTGCTTTGCGGGGACATACTGGGTGATCAGACGTTCCTGCAGCACTTGTACTTCTTTAGCAGCCTGCAGAATGTCTACATGCAGAGTTTGCTGCTTCTCCTCGGCCTTCTGGAGGTGCGTACGCAGACCTTGCAGTTGGTTCTGCAGTGGCTCTGCTTCAAACTTCTCATCTTCCAAAAGTTACTTTATTTCTTTAAGCTCATGCAGCTTTTCATTCTTTTCCTTGACGTGGTCTGTCAAATGAGAATTTTCTTCTTTCAGTTTTAAGTTTTCTCTTTTTGCAGTCTCTGTAATTTTCAGGGCCTCCATGTATAAAGACATACAATACAATCCCTCCTTCCATTTACGCACATCTGCTTTGAGAATGACAGTCTCCTGGCGGGAGACTTCCATATCTAGGTTGAGGGTCTGAAGCTCCTTCAGAGAGATTTTGAGATTCATAATTAAAACTGAGGTTAGTTTTTTTGAGAGATGTCCAGCTCCTCAGTGAGACTGTGAAGTTCCTTTTTAGAGACTTCCAGATTTGTGCGGCAGGTGCCGATCTCGTGGTGTGAGGCATCCAGTGCTGTGTGGAGTGTATGAACCTCCTTCTGGGATACGTCCACCTCTGTCTGGACACTGTTGACCTCTTGTTGTGAGGCATTCGGTTCTAGGCGAAGACCGTGAACCTCTTGCTGAATGACTGTAATCTCCTTCAGTGCCTCCTCATACTTCCGCTTCAGCTTAGCCATCATTTTATCGGATTGGCTCTGTTTTTCCACCATGGTGGCTTTTGTAGTGTTTGCAGCATCTAGCTCAGTCTTGAGATCGTCCAATTCTGTCCTGGCCAAAGAGTAAATTGTGAGCACATCTTTCTGTAGCTTCACGTTATTTTTCTGTAGCTCTGTGTAATCATCTTTCTTTTGTTTCAATTGTTCACGGAGCATATCACAGTCATGCCTGGCATTTTTCAGGGCATCTTCAGGGCTGGTCAAGGGATCGACACTCACTGGTTTCGGCTCCGCTTCCCTGGGATGGTTTTTGAGGGTTCCTCACTGTTGGCACCGGACAGACACTTCTTTGGGGTACATGACTTCTGCCTTGGGCCCTCTGGATATTCGGTTATCCGCGGGACGAATTCTCCATTTTCTCTAGGCTGCAGGGCAACTCAGTCCCCCTTTTCCTCCACAGGATCTGCGGACGTGTCTGTTCCTTCCACGGTAAGTGAAGAACCGCTTTTCTTTTTCCGCCTTTTTGTTTTGGATGACTCTGTCCCATCAGGAATACTGGGGTCTCCTTCTTTATTTGATACTTCAGCGGCTTCATTGTATACCCCAGGCTTTTCTTGCAGTTGCGTTAGCTGACAGAAATATTTGGTGATCTGCTGCTCCCGCTCTCTTTCTCCTGCCGATCATATTCGTCATCACAGAGAGCGGTCTTTTCGGCTCGTGCCGAGTTCAGGTGCCCCCACCATTCTTGGGGTGTTTTGTGGGTTTGACTTGGTTCGGGTTCCCCGTAAGAGATGTCTCCCTCTTTATTGGACTGGAAGGGCCACTCTTCCGTGGGGTAGGGTTCATTACAGGAATGCTGCATTTTGTCCTCCATTTTGGGGCTATCAGGTATAATTTTCTTCCTGACCTCAGGAGGCGCTATTGCAGCTGTTGCCATTGTATTTGCTAGAATTGTGGTAGTCCTACAGGTGGGCATATTTTGCTTGTAGAGGTCGGAGCTCTCACAGGCATCTCTGTAGACTTTTTCTTTCCCTGGGTAAGTTTTACAATATCAGCAGTACTGTGCACGCATTCTCTCTCATTAGGTATACTGGATGTGCAGTTGCTAGGTAAAAACTTCTATTTGCTTTACACCATTTACTTGCTAGGCGAAATCCCTCCGCTTCAGCAAAATAATGTGGTTTTCTGCATGAGTTCAGTAATTTTCAGTCTCAACTTTGGGTATTATGGCATTCACTCTTCACACTCTGGGTGCCTGTTTTACTCCCAAGATACATAGACAGACTTTACTTGCAGAAAAAAAAATATATTCTTTGCAGTGGAATATTTCTTTCACTCCCGGCAGGGCGACTCAACACTCAGCAATTGGCTTTGGGATACCTTTTACACAGCTCAGCAATTCCTTTTTCCCCGGTAGGGCAATTTTACTCTCAGCACTTGTTTACTGAAAATTCCCCTGCTTCAGCACAGTCTTGCATCAATTTTCACACTTTTCTGCATATACTCCATTCACAGCTGGTAGTCCTATGCGGTGTGGCAGCCTCTACTTGCAGAATCAGTACCGCTCGTGGGTCACCATCTGTATTCACTGTTTCAGCGAAACATTTGAAAACAACAAACGCCTATCCCTTTTAAGGGCCAACTTACTTCTTGAACCCTGACTACGGCTGGAAGGCAAAACCCCTATTTCTTTTTTTGTTTCAATTTTTTTTATTGTTTTTGGAGAGATATACATCATATAATATACATTTCCATACATATCATGTGTGTACATATACATTCGTTCTTAAAGCAACACATGTCAACAGTCATCTGCATCAAGTTGGATTAAACATTGGTTTTAACATGAACATTGTGTTATTGTCTTATTTGTCTTGTGTGGCTTCCTTTTTATTTTTGTTTCTTTTAGTTATGTTCCAACGTTTCTCGGTTTATTAAAGAAGCAGCCGCTTCCTAGTATTTCTCTCCCGGAAGTATCAAAGGATAGAGAAGAGCAGAGAAGAAGTAGAGGGGAGGGGGTGGGAAGAAGGGGGAGAATGGGTGGGGGGGGAGGAGGGGGGTGGAGTAGTCGGTCTAGTCCTACTGTGGGCAGCCACATAGGGTTATTAATTTTCTGGCCAAATCTCCCAAGTTTTGTGGAATGTATCCACTTTTTGGCTCAGCTGCGCCAAAATGAGTTCCATCATCCTGATTTCCCTAATTCTTTTTAAGACATCTGTTTGGAGGGAGCGTTTAATTTTTCCAAGCCGCCGCAACCGAGCAGCGGGCTGCTGTGAGGACATGGTTTATCATTTTGCTCTCTGGTGTTTCTAGTCCATCTATTGGTTTAGCTAGAATCATAGACAGCGGGTCCACCTCTATCTCCACCCCCAGGTGTTCTCGTATCAATGTTTGCGTCATGATCCAGAACCCCTGAATTTTTGGCCAATTCCACCAGATATGAGCAATATCTCCTCTTTGCCCGCATCCTCTCCAGCACAAATCTGAGGATCCAGGGAAAATCTGGCTCAGCCTATTCGGGGTTAGGTACCAATGAAATAAGATCTTGTAAATATTCTCCTTTTAAAGTGGTACAGATTGATGCAAAACCCCTATTTCAATAACCATATTACACTTTATTGTGATATGCAAGTAAGGTTTACCTGCTTCAGCAGTCTCTCTCTCTCTCCTCTTGGGATTGGGGAAAAGAGTCCATCTGTGCAGTGTAGATTTCCTGCCTGGATGTGTATCCCTTTAATTCTGGTCTCTGCTGCATGAGATCTTTGTTTATGTTGCTCAGGCTGTTTGTAGGCAAAAAGCACCAAAAAATTTTCACAGGCAATCTCCGGGGCCCCTTTTAACTTCAAGGGCCACCTCTCGTCCCACTTCTGACGACCATATGTAAGAGGACATGTGCAGAGGTATGCAATGGAGACTTTTTAAGGTGAAATTAAATAAGGCTTTTATTGCGCCTGATTCTTTAACACAAGAAAATCATCCAAAGATATGCAAATAAGGGGTCAAACAAAGCTTCTGTTCCACTTGGGAGTATTTCTAGTGAAACCTATGCAGTCCACAACTCCCTTTAGATTAGCATGTCTCCTAGCCCCAAACATATATCTTGATATGTGCAGATATACAAAAAGGCTTAGAAAGGAAAGTCTTATCTGTTTCTTGTAGGGGAAGGCTTCTTTGTTCTTCTGGTGTCCACACCTTTGGGCAATAAGACAATGTCAGGATCTAGGTTTAGAAGTACTTTCTCCTGTGTCTTTGCTGGCAGCCTCTTCTGGTAGGCTCAAGACGTCTGTCCCTATGGTCAGTCCCACAACTTGTGAGACTCAGGAATAATCTCACTTCCTGTCTCAAAGGCAGGCTTTTCTAACACACCTAAGCAGCCAGGTGGTGTTGGTTAATTGACTACCAGCAGTTAACCACCACACTGCTGGATTAGAGGCACATTTCCTGAACAGGGATAAATCCCCTGTAACAAGCGGTTTCTAGGATTTTCCAATTATCGGAAATTTATTCGCAACTTTTCCACCATCATCGCCCCGATCACGGCGCTGACCCAAAAAGGGGCTGATCCTTCGTCTTGGTCACCTGAGGCACTCATGGCTTTCAAGACATTGAAACAAGCATTTGTCTCAGCTCCCATCCTCCGACACCCGAATACCAATTTTCCATTCACCCTAGAGGTAGATGCTTCGGACTGCGGGGCCGGTGCAGTCCTATCCCAGAGATTTTCTCCTCAGGATAAACTTTACCCTTTTGTTTTTTTCTTTAAGAAGTTTTCTCCAGCTGAGAGAAACTATGGCGTGGGGAATAGGGAACTTTTGGCCGTTAAGTTGGCTCTTCAGGAATGGAGGCATCTACTGGAGGGGTCAAAAAAGCCGTTCACGATTCTCACGGACCATAAAAATCTGTTGTACATCGAGTGTGCCCGCCGCTTAGGTCCATGCCAAGCCCGCTGGTCGTTATTTTTCTCCAGGTTTAATTTTATTTTGTCCTACATTCCCGGCACCAAGAACGTCAAGGTGGATGCCCTCTCTAGGCAATATTCTTCTGAAGAGAGACCGGAGAAGACTACCGAGTCCATCCTTCCCAAGCAGAAGATCCTCGCGGTCGCCGCATTCAAAAATCTTTAAAGGATCATCAAATCTCAAAAACATCTGCCTAGTGACCTCGAGATACCGAAGGACACCTTGTACGTAGAGCCCAGGTTTATTTCTGAGATTCTGGAGTGGGGGCATGCTTCCCGTTCGGCAGGACATCCGGGGTACAAAAAAACTTTGGATCTCATCCGTCGCACCATTTGGTGGCCCAATATGGCCAAGTCCATCCTTGAATTTACTCGGGCTTGTCCGGTATGTGCACGCAATAAGATTCCTCATCAGAGACCCCATGGTCTTCTTTTGCCTTTACCCATTCCGGAGCGCCCCTGGTCCCACATATCCATGGATTTTATTGTCGAATTGCCTAGGTCAAGGGGCATGAACACCATTCTAGTAGTGGTGGATCGGTTTTCCAAGATGGCACATTTCGTTCCTCTCAAAGGATTACCCTCCTCACCCGCCCTGGCCGATATTTTCTCCAGAGATTTTCCGGATCCATGGCATTCCCACATCCATCGTATCGGACAGAGGCTCTCAATTTGTTTCCAGATTCTGGAGGTCTGGAGGTGTATGCATGCCAAAATATGAGGATTATGTACAGATTCTGAAATAAATGTAAATTTACTGCTTCGAAAATTACTTCTGTTCCCAGCAAAAAAATTGTACTGGGTAGTGAGTAGAATATGTCAAGCAATTGGATCTAAAACAGTGATCTATACTAGGGGTGCGCAAACTGGGGGGGGAATTTGAAGGGGGGTGCCGCGCTTACAGAGGCCCTGCGCGCTTCACCACAACATTTCAATTGATTGCCGGGGGAGAGCACGGGGCCTCTGTAATTGCTTCCTACCTGCTCTCCGGCTTCTCCTGACACGCATCGCCATGACAATGCGGCGTCAAGTGTCACATGACAACATTTGTGTATTTTTGTGTATTTATTCATGCAATTATATGCTAATTTTATATGTAGTTTTCAACATAAAGTGGCTGCTGGGCCTGATCCTAACTCATATAGCGCTTCCCTGTTTGTTTGTTTATTGTCCTATTTAGCAAGGTTTGGGTACCTTGCATTGGAAGCTGCTTATCTGTTTGGGTCAATTTGGTTCCGTTTGCCATTTTTTGTTTTATAGCCACAATCAACCCCTCTCACTCCTAATGGTTCATGTCACACAACCTATTAATGGTTTAAAGTATATATATTTATAGGATTCAATTTTATTCACATCATTAAGGTGTATTTCGTTCCAATTTATTTCATTTTTCAATCACACCTGGATTTATTTGTCAATCCCTTGTACGGTGAGTGGTTTCACGAATTGATCACCAGGCGCACGAATTTTTCTTTTGTTTGCTTGTTCAACACAACGTCGCGTTACTATGACAACGCGATGTTGCGAGGCGCGAGAAGGGGGGAGAGCAGGCGGGGGGGTGGGGGTGCGACTTAAAAAGTTTTTGCATCTCTGATATAGAGGACCAGAAAGAGGCCTTACAGAATTCTTTAAGACCTAAGAGTCCCTCTTGGGATTCAGGATACCATCCAGTTAACTTTCAATGGGCTTCTATGTGCAAGAGCAAATTTAAAGTATAAAAACATAGAGGATAGGAACTGCCCCCGAGGTTCCTGTGTTGGGATCTGGAGGGGATGGAGCACCTACTCCTGGAGAGTCCCTATGCAGTAGAGATGTGGGAATGCATGGCCGCCTCCTTACAGACGCCAGATTTAAAGGGTCAAACCTATTGTGAAATAGTGTACCGTTTGTTTAGGGATCACTTGAGGGCAGGGCCGCCGACAGGGGGGGACAGCCGGGACAAGTGTCCCGGGCCCGGTGGCTGCGGGGGGCCAGGTGGCTGGACACAGCAGTTGCAGCCGGCCCCGGCTCTCCCCACCTGCAGGCCTCTTCCTCTCTCTGTCCCATGCCGGGACCCCTGAAGTCAGCGCGACGGGCCTCTCTGACATCGGCGCGCCGGAAGTAAGCTTTGCCCAGCTTACGGCGCGCGGTGGCATGAGTGGGAGGCCTGGCGCGCGCTGAAGTTAGATGGCCCGGCGTGGGCCAGAGAGATGAAGAGGCCTGCAGGTGGGGAGAGCCGGGGCCGGCTGCAACTGCTGTGTCTGGCCGTCGGGCCCCCTGGCAGTCACCCCCACCCCTCCACCCCACCCAAGTAGTGTTTTTTTTATATGTATTGCGTTTTTTCTTTTCTACATATTGTTTTTTTTTTAAATATTGTTGGAATGTTTTTTTATACGTGTTGGTGTATTTTTTTAGATGCATTGCGGTCTTTTGTCTTTTTAAGATGTATTTGGGTGTGTTTTATATGTATTTGTTTTTTTTTATATGTATTGGGGAGGTGGTTTTTTTTGTATGTATTTGGGGGGGTTGGTATATATTTGGGGGGGTGGGGGAGGTTGTATATATTTAGGGGGTGGGAATTTTTTTGCATTAGGGAGTGGGTTTTTTTTGGTATACATTGTGTGAGGGGGGGAGGGAATGAGTGAGAGTGGGGTAAATGACTGGGGAGGTGAGGAGGGGAGAGTGAGAGGAGATGGGTTGAGTGAGGAAATGAGGGAGTAAGAGTGAGACGCAGGGCAGAGAAATACATGTGAGGTGGGGGGGCAGGGATTGAGCGAGAGTGTGGTAATTGATGGAGTGGGGGGGGGGAGATTGAGAGGTGAGACGGAGTAGAGAGAAATACATGGGAAGAGGGAATTAGAGGGGGCCCGCGAGGAGTGAAATGGGGGGGCTCTCGAGGTGTGAAATGGGGGGCACGGTCACAACTGTAGTCCTGGGCACGTGGAAATCTGTCTGCGCCCTTTTGAGGGGTTCACAGAGTGAGCACAGTGGTGTTAATTAATGGACTGGTTATGTACAGGTTGTGGATCACCCGCAGTCTTCTCTCCCCAGAAAGGGTTCTCGTGCCTGTAACCTGTGCGGTGTAACAGGTTATGCAGCAGCTAAAACAAATAAGACAGAGAGAGAGAGGTGGGATATAAAGTCCTGGGAGGGAAGATGGGCGGGTGTTCAGATACAAGTATGTAAATGTTTTCTGTATATAGTGCAAATAAGATATATTATATATTTTAATTTGTTGCTTTTGTATTGATGTTTTTTTTTTTTTTATAATAAAAAATACACTACATTAGATAGAAACCCAGGACTCTGATCCTTTCACTTTCCATGTTAATGTGTAATACACTGCAGCCTCCTCTCTCCCCTCTCCCACGGCAGTGATTAGGTTAACCCTGCCAGCAGTGTTGTCACCTGAGGGGAGACATGTGACACATTCCTGTGACAAACAGATGCCAAACATCTCCCCACTGCTACTGAGAAATGAAGTGGGGGTGAGTAATGCAGGGGAGTAAGGAAAGGTTTCTATATGCCATAGTTAGGGCAAGGATGAACGGTGTGCAGCTGGGCAAGTGTTAAACCCCAGCTCTACTAAGTGGATGCTTTAAAGCTGCAGTGCCACTGTGACTCATATACTATGACAGGAGGAACGGGAAAGCATTGAGCCATGTGACAGTGGCATGGCGACGCAGCTGTAACGTGATTATCAGACACAACGTCAGAGGGACCCGTCATAAGGAGACACGTTCCATGTGTGTCCATAACCCACAAGGAGTTTGGTCTATAGAGAGGAGAGCTGGCAATACACAAGCTATCACACGCAGGATCATTCACAGTGTAACACATTATCGCACTCTTGTTTCAGTCACTTTATTTTCTCTCCCTGCTTCTCTCTGTCTTCCTGTCTCTTTCTATTCACTTTTTCTTACTTACCATTCACTTCTTTCTTCATCTCTTATTTCACTATTAAAATCTCCACTTTCCTCTTCTTTGCTCTGTCTAATCATTCTGTCCCTAGCTTTGTCTGTCTCTCCTGTCCCATCCTTAGGCCGCGGTCCCAGTGTGCACTGTAGCACACGTGCCCGGCGGGATGGCGGCGCGTGCACAGGGCTTCACCGCGATCTGTGGTGAGATGCAGGAGATTGCGACGGGGAGGGTGGCGGGGGTTTTGCAGGGCATGGCCATGACCTCACACCGCTGGTTCGCCCTCATTGGCTGAACCGCCGGGGAGGGGGGGGCGTGACCCCTCCGTCACCCCTTCGTTGCAAGTTGTAAATACAATTTGGATGTCTTTTGAAAAACTGGTCGTTCAGCGCGGCTGCCAAATGCGCGCGAAGGTACATACTGGGCCCAGCCCGATTGAGGGGTGGTGCTTGTTCGTGCAGCACACGCCGAAGCATACGCTGTAGAAAGTACTGGGGACCTAGCCTTATCTGTGTCGGTCTCTTCTGTCCTTATCTGTCTCTGTCTCTCTCGTCCCTAGCTGTATCTGTCTCTCCTGTCCTGTCCCTATCTGTCTGTCTCTCCGATCCCGTCACTCCTATCTGTGTCTGTGTCTGTCTCTCCGATCCCGTCACTCCTATCCGTGTCTGTCTCTCCGGGCCGTCTCCATCCGTGTCTGTCTCTCCGGTCCCGTCCCTATCCGTGTCTGTCTCTCCAGTCCCGTCTCTATCCGCGTCTGTCTCTCCGGTCCCGTCTCTATCCGTGTCTGTCTCTCCAGTCCCGTCTCTATCCGTGTCTGTCTCTCCAGTCCCGTCTCTATCCGTGTCTGTCTCTCCGGTCCCGTCTCTATCCGTGTCTGTCTCTCCGGGCCGTCTCTATCCGTGCCTGTCTCTCCGGTCCCATCTCTATCCGTGTCTGTCTCTCCGGTCCCGTCTCTATCTGTGTCTGTCTCTCCGGTCCCGTCCCTATCCGTGTCTGTCTCTCCAGTCCCGTCTCTATCCGCGTCTGTCTCTCCGGTCCCGTCTCTATCCGTGTCTGTCTCTCCAGTCCCGTCTCTATCCGTGTCTGTCTCTCCGGGCCGTCTCTATCCGTGCCTGTCTCTCCGGGCCTGTGTTCTGCACGGAGGGGAGAGAGAGAATCTAGCTGGCGTGGAGCTCCGCTTTGCCCGAAAGCACTGCATAGGACAGCAGCACACGTGTGATCTGTGTTGTGGGAGTAGAACTTTCTAAGGCTTCCTACTTACCCTAACAGGACTGTGTACCAGAGGCACCAGTGTCCAAATCCATGTGAGGACATCTGTTCCGGTTTCCTGTGGCGTTTGGGTAACAATATCCTGAAACTGATTGTTTTTCACTTTATTGATGTACGCTTAATACTCACCTTTTATTGGTTATAATAATATATAATTTTTTACACTATGAGCGTTTTGCGCTGTGTTTTTTCTGTTTTTCTCCGTCTCTATCCGTGTCTGTCTCTCCGGTCCCGTCCCTATCCGTGTCTGTCTCTCCGGTCCCGTCTCTATCCGTGTCTGTCTCTCCGGTCCCGTCTCTATCCGTGTCTGTCTCTCCGGGCCGTCTCTATCCGTGCCTGTCTCTCCGGGCCCGTCTCTATCCGTGTCTGTCTCTCCGGGCCGTCTCTATCCGTGCCTGTCTCTCCGGGCCTGTCTCTATCCGTGTCTGTCTCTCCGGGCCCGTCTCTTCTCACCTTTCCCCAACTGGCTTTTTTAAACTCTCTAATATGCGTAAAGTAGTGTGGTCACTTTTCTCCCCTTCCCACTGTCTGTCACACAGGATCACTCATAATATATACATAATGTGTTGCTGCCACTGTGCCCGTTACTGTTGTAATGTGTCACTCTCACAGTGTCTGTCAGTCGCTGCGTGTCTTTGAGTGCCACTGTTTCTCTGCCACTGCCACTCTGTGGTACGATTTGTGGCCCCTCCCCCACGTACTGGAAGCAGGATTGCAATGTGTGAGACTCCGCCCCTTCTCCTGTCTGCCACGCCCCCGCGCCTAGAGATCTGTCCCCTGTAGTAATTGTCTCCATGACCGCGCTGCCTTCGGTTCCTAAGCCCGTGACGTAATTCCGGTTGGAGTGACATGATGCTCAAAGCCCCGCCCTCGTAGAAAAACCTCTTCATCGCTATTGTTTTTTTACACGGTGACGTCACATCCGCCTCCTAAGCAGCGGACGGCTCGCGCTTACCTTGAGGGAAGTGAAGTGAAGTTTGCACCGGAGCCGGTCTCGGGCTGAGGTAGTGAGCATGCGCGGTGCGGGGGAGGGAGAACTGCTGGAGGGTGTGTGCGCAGCTGTATACACATCACACACTCTATAGTGTGTGTGATATATATTTATTTAACACAAATCCAAAGAATCAGCAGCACTCACTAGTCAGTTTAAATTGTAAAAAAAAGGTATAATTCATCTCACAAGCATCAGGGGTAAATACAAGAAAGAATGGGGCTTCTGACCGCCTGGTCCTTTATCTTGCTCTCTAGATACAGAACAGTAGGTCCGAAACATCGCTCCCTTCTTTCTTGTATTTATCCCTGATGCTTGTGAGATGAATTAAACCTTTTTTTTTTTACAATTTAAACTGACTAGTGAGTGCTGCTGATTCTGCTGGCTGCATTGCAAGCACCCTGATTATAAGATAAGTGATTTGTCCTATTTTTGTCCATTTGAGTACCCTAAACATTTTGTGTTTTGTATGTATGTATAGGTGACACGGTGTGCTCATTTGCATGTCATTTCCCAGAATCCCTTGCTGCAGTGGAAGCACTGTATGCTAGGTCAGGGGAGCGCAATCTTTTTTTCCCTGAGCCCACCTGCCGGCTGTTGCCCTCTCTCCGCACCCCCCCTCTCTTACCTCGGCGTCATGGCGTCAAATTGCCATGGCAATGTGACATCACGTGACGCCGCGTTGCCAAAGTGATGCGTCTCCAGAAGCCGCCAGAGCCAAGGTAAATGCAGTTTACTGAGGCCTTCGCCGCTTCCCTGGCACTTAAATGAAGTCTTCGGGAAATGCACGGGACCTTTGTAAATCCCGCGTTCCCGCAGGCAATCTCGGGAGCGCCCCCCAGTTTGCGCACCGCGTTACTAGGTGATAATGGTGAAAGGCAGGGTTGCAGAGCTGTCTAAGGCTGGGGCCATGGTACTGGAGACCGTGCGGAGGCGTCCGCTGAGCGAATAGACTGCCTTATGGAAGTGTCTGCGCGGGAGGGCGTGCGTTGCCTGAAAAATCAGTTCAACTGATTTCTCAGTGCGACAGACAGGTCACGTGAGCGGTTCGCCCAATGAGGGCAAACCAGCTCCATGATGCCCCTAGGAATGCCCCCAGGAACGCCCCCCCACGGCCCGTCCACCATGGCCAGGGAAAGCGCCCGCTTTCCCACAGCCTCCACACGCATCAGCGCAGGCGAAGGCACAATGGCCACAGCCTAAGGCTGCGGACGGGCGCGGGCCACCAGCCCCTTACCTCCTGCCTGTCTGTCCCCACTGCCTCCTTCCGGTGAGGCTCACTATGCACTGTGACGCATGCGTAAAGGGGTGAAAACAAATAAAAACACAGTCCTCCAGTTGTCTCACTCACTTCCCCGCAAACCACCAAATATGAGCAATAACACCACAATGGATATCTTCTACCTACCCCTTTCGTATCTAAAGCCCTCTCTCACCTAAAAGCGATCTCGCTGTCCCACGCCTCTGGAATGCCCTTCCCCTCAATATCCGACTAGCACCTTCTCTCCACTTTTAACCCTTCTTAAAACACACCTCTTTAACGAACCATATGGTTAACTCAAGTGCTTATTCCCATTGTGCGTTTATACAGTATTATTGTCACGCTGTGAAGAGCTACATGGAGCTCGGTACATAGATGGCGCTATGAGAGTATCACCCCCTGGTACAATAAAATTATCAACATTTCAGGTCCAAGGCTCTTTCTTAAACTCTAATGGCTGGCTGCATGGGGAAAAGCCGCTATATATAGAAGTGGGTAGAAGAAAGGCGCAAAAATGCCAATGACACCGGACACGGTCAAGGGTCGACAAAAAACATCTTTAGCCGAACAAGTTGTTGCTTTTGCCTTGGTGTCAGTCTGGTATATATTTTTATTATCTCTTCTTGGTAAAAGGTTTTTTTTTTTTTTTTATTAAATATTTAGCGTTTTTCTGGAAAGCTATATACCATATTTCCTTGATAGTTACCATCGATTGTAAGACTCACCATTGATTTTAAGAAGAATTTTCGGGGAAAAACAGCAACCTCCTGCTCGGCACTACTGGCGGTGGATCGTCATTCCTCAACGTAGGAGACCATGTGATGCTCACGTTGACTCGCTTTAGCGGCCATATTGGTACAGGAACACGTTCCCGAGCGTGCCCAGCTCCTGGGATAGCTGCTTCACCACCTCGTCCTTCCACCAGCTGCGGGTAACCCAGCAGCCCTCCCCGCTGCGGTGGCTCCGGCTTCCTGCCTGGCCGGTACTCCAGCAGCGCCCCCTTGCAGCCTCATTTTTTTCAAAGACATCAATTCTAAGACGCAGCCCGATTTCAGACATGTTAAAATGTGAAAAAAGGTGCGTCTTAGAATCGAGGAAATACTCTGTGTGTGTGTGTGTGTGTGTGTGTGTGTGTGTGTGTGTGTGTGTGTGTGTGTGTGTGTGTGTGTATATATATTTTTTTAAATTTATTTTTTGCTGGAAGATGGTTGGATAATATATGTCCACTACAAAAATGCCTTTTTTCCCCCCTGTACAAATAGTTTTTATTGAGTTTTTAATCGAAAGGTAATACAAACAGTATTCATAATGTTACATAAAGCATATAAGGGGGGGAGGGAGTGGGGGTGTTGCCTCTCACTTCCTTTACTTATAATTAGTTCCTCTCTAGATTAGCCTAGAGGCCCTCTATGTTCGAGTTTCCAGCCATGGGTACAAAAATGCTTTTTAATTTGATGACTTGTCTTTATTTTTATGACCCGTGTACCTTCATCTTTTTATTGACACTTGATCTCGGTACTTCCCTGATATAATTGCAGTGGTCATACCCACTATGTATTTACTTTATACAGTATTCTCTCTGGCTATTTTAATGTGTGTCTACCATGTGTTTTTTCCTATCCATTCACATTTTGTGTACATTTCCTGTGTATTGACTTTTGGGACTATCCCATGTGCTCCCCTATTTGTAATGTTGTGTTTTTTTTATTTTTATTACTTGGCAACCCCTTAAATGAACAGAGGTTATACAGTCAATTCACAGACATTTCATAGACAGAGTTGGAAAATTGGGTAAAGGGCATAAAAGGGCTTGTGAGTTTCAGATTGAAATAGAGCAGCTTTAACATCACAAAACGGATCACACCTTTTTAGCTGCTTTTCGGCTGCGCCAAAGGCTGTCCGCCTTTGGGACAACGCAGGTGTAGACTTAAGGGGTTCAGATTGAATGCAGGTGTTGTTTCAAAGTCCTTTGGCCTCCTGGGTCATTAACATTCCAGTGGATGGGGTGAATGAAACACAGCAGTAAGCAAACGCATATATTAACCCTTAGCACGCTGGTTCTGTGCAGAGGGGAGCAGCTTTTGGGGGACCCCATCAGGCATCCGTCTTTGGGACGACACAGCTGCAGACTGAAGGGTTTCAGATTTAATGCACCTCGGTTGAAAACGTTGCTTATTTTATTGTACCAGTATGCGATACCATGATCGAATAAAATGTGCTGTGGACATTACTTCATACGTCTGCGGATCTATACATATATACAGGGCTCGACCAATTGTAAGAAATGTCACTCTCCTCCCTCCTAAAAAAAGTTGAGTGCTTACAGGCAGCGTGGTGCGGTGTCTCCCGGCATTCACCTGCAAGTCCTGTTTCTTCCTCTGAAAATCCCATGAAAATGGCTGTACACCGTCAAATGATGCCGCGTTGCCATGACGTGACATCACGTTGCCATGGCAACGTGACACCGTGTGACGTCGCGCAGCGTCCCGTTGTCATGGCAACGCGGCGTCATTTGACGCTGCGCAGCCATTTTCATGGTATATGCAAAGGGAGACACAGGACTTGCAGAATGCCGGGAGACGCCACACCATGCTTCTGGTAAGCACTCGACAACTGGCAAAATGCACTCCCCCAGTCGAGCCCTGCATATATAGATGCAGACATTTGCAACATGTTTTTATTTTATACCTCAATGTTTCTCGGGAATCATTATATACTCGCTGATTCACTGTGTTGCATGTGACTCTTCTTCTGCAGGCATTGTGCTCATGGAGGCACAGTCCCCCTGGGGAGAGGAAGGTCTAGAAGAGGATGAGGAGGACCTGGAGGATCTTGAGGCTGAGAGCTCCGGGAGAGCAGCTCCGATAGGAAGAGGAAGCAGCTTCCTGACAAAGAGGGGGATCACCTTGAGGGTCCTTCTGAAAGACCGGCTGATAGAGGCTGGCCAGGGGGTGCTGTCCATACACTACCTGGTAAGACCACCCTCCTGGTGAACATGGGGGGAGGGAATGGGGTTATATCTATACATTAACTGGTGATACGCCCACAAAGTGTGGGGGAGCTTGAGGGATAGAGAGGAGAGCGGGCAATGGTTGTTGGCACATTATCTGCTAAGACCGTGGGGGGGAGGGTGGAAGAGGGGTGGTGAAAGGAGAGGCAGTGAGCGGGCAAGAGGTGCTATCTACTACCTAGTATGGGATTGGTGGTGATGTGACAAACTCCCACCTCTGCCACAGTATGAGTTGGAGACATTAGAGTTCATGTGACCATTATTAGGGTTCCTGTAATGGGAATAAACAGGAGTCCTGTGGAAGCAGAGCAGTTATGAGGGGGCACCACCACACCTGGTCTCCCTCCGCTCACTCTCCTCACCCTGCAGGGCAGGAAGTTCATGGGGGACCTGCTGGTGGACGGGAAGATCCGGTGGCAGGAGACGGGTCAAGCGTTTAACTCTCCCAGCGCCTGGGCCACACACTGCAAGCGCCTAGTCAACCCGGCTAAGAAATCTGGCTGTGGGTGGGCATCGGTCCGGTACAAGGGCCAGAAACTGGACCAGTACAAGACTGCCTGGCTGAGACAGAACCAGCCACACGGGCCGCCCACCGAGGGGGTAAGTAATACTGGCCCCAACACCAAGGAGGTGAGTAACATTTTGCTGGCCCTACTGTAACCCTGCCCACCATGGTTACGTAACACTGGGCTGCAACCACTATGAGTAAGACAACCCCCCCTTCTTCTCCTGTCCACAATCACCCAGCTTTCCACACTGAAGGGCGAGTATGACTCTCCCACTTACTGTTTTGACCCCTTCCATCTAGATACACCCCCGCAGGTTGGGGGGTCTCTGTCTCTGCCTTACTTACCCCTGTGCCCTCCACAGAGCCCACTGAGTGAGGGGGAGGATGAGGAGCTTCCGGAGGAGGAGGAGGAAGAGGCTCGAGATGGGAAAATAAGCAGCATCGAATCCGCAGCTGGCAAGAAGCAGGACGACAAGACACGGAAGCAGCACTGCAAGGCAGGCACCGAGCATGGACAGGGTGTGTCACTGTGTGTCCCTATGTACTTGTCTGTTTGTTACATAGTTGATGAGGTTGCAAAGAGACATATGTCCATCGTGTTAAATGTAGATGACAGATACTTATCCTATATTTGTACTTACAGTATATTGATTCGGAGGAAGGCAAACAAAAAACCCCAGTGAAACATTATCCAATGATATCTTATAAGGGGAAAAAAATAATTCCTTCCTGACTCCAAATAATGGCAGTCAGATATTGTATACCTTTATAACTTTATAACTTTCTTTTCAAAAAAGATGTCCAACTTTATTTTTTTTTTGGTTTAACAAATATATTGTATCTGCCATCACAGTCTCCATGGGTAATGAATTCCACATTTGAACTCCCCTTACTGTAAAGAATCCTTTCCTTTGTTGCTGGTGAAATCTCGTTTGCTCCAACCTTAAAGGTTGATCCTGTGTTGTTTGTACGGCCCTTGAGATTTTTTTTTTTTTTTTAAATATTGTATTGACCCTGAATCTGAATATATTTGTATGTAGTTATCATGTCCCTTCTGAGACGCCTCTTTTCTAATGTAAACAAATCTACTTTAATTAACCTCTCCTCAAAAAACAGATATTCCACCCCCTTTATTAATTTGGTGGCAATTATGTATGTCATTGTGTATGTGTTACTGTGCGGGGTGTCTGTCCTTTCAGAGGCAGCTCAGAGGGGGGGTCGGTCTGAGAGTCGAATCCCTGTTAGATATGCCACGCTTGGGAGTCGGGATTCTGCCAGGTACAGAGCACCCCAATACCGATACCTCCTCTTCACTCACCGAAAACTTATGCCAGAGGATTGCACTCACTGACACCCCCAGACTATCCTTACCAAAAAAACTTTCTGTGCTTGCGTTTCAGGGACCCCCACACTCTGGTTGAAGTGACCTCATTTTTGGCCATTAACAAGTTCCAGCCATTCCATGTGTCCATCTCCAGTAATGCCCTTCTGCTGCTCGTGAGTCTAGGGTATAACTTGGGGAATAACTTGTAGTCCCTGCTACTGTGTTCCCTCCATACTATTGTCGCCTTCTGTCCTTCTCTCCCGTAAGGACTTTCACAGTCACCTGACCCGCAGCGAGGTGGTGGGATACTTGGGAGGACGCTGGGACACCAACAGTCAGCGTAAGAGGGCCCCTGTACACGTGTGTACATGTGAGGAGAGTGTGTAGGGGCACATGTTCTGCCCAGCCCCGAGTGACGTCCCTTTTTCTTCTCTCCCTCCACACACAAACCCCGTTGGCAGTGCTGACTGTGCTCCGCGCCTTCCCATGCCGCTCCCGTCTGCGAGACACAGAATCTGCCACCGCTACTGAGGAGGAGGTGATACCTGGGGCGTGGCTGGGGCACGGGGCAGAGGGTATTAAACAGGGTGGGGGTTATCTGCTGGTAGGTGAGCGTACCACCATGGTTTGAGAGAGAGAGAGGGGGGGGGGGAGGGGGCAGAGAGAGAGGGGGGGGGGGGGAGGGGGCTGAGAGAGAGGGAGGAAGGGGAAAACATTTTTTGTCTCTAAATACATTTTGTCCAGGCTAAACAATATCCTTAACGTGGGTTCCCTCAATCCCCACGCTGATCAGATCTGTCAGAGTCTCTTCCTGCGAGGTCTGTCCCTGGTTGGTTGGTATCACAGTCACCCTCTGCGCCCGGCACTGCCTTCACTGCAGGATATCGAGGCTCAAATGGATTATCAGCTCAAGTTGCAGGGGTCTGACAACTGCTTTCAGCCCTGTCTGGGCCTGATCTGCGGTGAGAGCCCTCTCCTGTCATGTGACCCACCTACTCACCCCCAACCTGTCATGTGACCACAACTTCTCTTCCTGTTCCAGGGCCCTACTTCCAGGGGAATCAAGGAGTACAGTCAACCATCTGCCCCTTCTGGGTTATGCCCCCAGCTGAGGTGAGAGGGGGACATGGCTAGTGGTCAGCCTGACGGAGAGGGACAGACATGCATACTGCTTAATCCTTGCAGTAGTCTGGGGTCACACAGGGCTTTATTTGGTGGGAGCTCTCAGTTGCTTCCTTTCCCCCTGCAGCATCGTCCCAATGATTACGGGATCCCCATGGAGGTGGAGGTGACATACACCCAGGACAGCTTCCTGACCAATGATCTCCTGCATGAGATGGTGAGGACATCCTTCCCCTTGTCCCTGCTGCATGTCTCTTTGTTTCTGACCTACAGTACTCTGTCTCACAGATGCTGCTGGTGGAGTTTTATAAAAGGGCCCCTGACCTGATTCCATTCCAGGATGTGTGGAGCGAGGAGCAGACCTATCTAGACAAGCTCAAGGTACCAGCGTTCTACACAGAGAGCGCCTGACTTACAGCAATTAATATTATGAGTGCATCTTTTGTGATTTTCTTATCTAACATCGATCAGATTTAATATAAACAAGGATACAGATTAGAAATTTAGAGGCAATCTCAGCCAGTTTTTTCTTCCTTAATTTTTTTAATTACAGAATTGAAGCAGGGGGGTTTTAGAGCTGAACCCCCATTCATTTCAGCTCCGGGGACTCCGTGCTTCCGGAGGTACTTGCCTCTGTGTTGGTGCCGGAAGCCACTCCAGGATCCACTATATGGCTGCTTTTCAAAGCTCCCGGGCCCTGCAGGCCAATAGGAAGCAAAGCTGTGACATCATCCAGTACAGTTTCCTATTGGCCCATGTGACCAGGGGCTTTAAACTGCAGGGGATATCGGCACCCCCTTCGGAGGCAAGTATCTCTGGAAGCCAGGGGTGCCTGGAGCTGAAATTAATGGGGTTCAGCTCCAGAGATGCCCTGCTTCAAATCTATATTTAGGAAGCCTCTCTTTTTTTTTTAAAATCGCCATTAAATGCAAGAGGGCCCTGCAACATCGTAACAGTATGCAAAAGGGGCAATCTACTCCAAGTATTAAAACATTTTTTTTTTTTTGAATAAGCGTTTTGGAACCGCTGTGTCCACGAGCAGAAACGCACTGTTGTCCGCTTCGGGGACCCTCTGCTTCCCGAGTTACTTACTGGTATTACTTCCCAGTTTTTAAAAGGGATTTAAATGGTCATCGAATAGCAAGCTGCAACATTAGCGATTGTGGTTTCCTATTGGCCTGTGACGTGGCAGACATTTTACTTCCGCTGCCACGATAAATTGGACGGTCTCCGGAGCCCAGGGCATTTATGGTTCCCACCATATAAAATGAGTAGGCGAAACTGTTCCTTTTTAAAGAGCGTATTGCCTCCTGCCTGTATTTTTGCTTTAATACAGCAGTTCCTTACATTTACGGCAATTCAGTTACCTACGCTGCCGATTGATCCATTCTCCTGTTATAGTCTGGCGAAGATCCCAGTTGCCTATTCCAAAAGAGGAAGGGGTGTAGCTTCCTAAATGGCTGCTATAGCAAGGAAACTTAATACACTAAAAAAAAGCAGAGTGAAAAAAATGCAATAAGATATCTAATACAGGGGGTGGCCAATTCCAGTCCCCAAGGGTCACCAACAGATCAGGGTATAAGGGTATCCCTGCTTCAGCACAGGTGGTCAATGACTGCCACCTGTGCTCAAGCAGGGATATCCGCTCATGGTCTAATATGTAACTGATAACATTCAATGAAATGCTGCATTAACCCCTTCAATGTCAGTCCTGTAATGCTCTGCATAGGCATATAGCTGCATGCTGTTTTGTAATGGGGTGGAGAACAGGTGGTCATGTGACTCACACAATCCTCTAATAATTACCAACTTGTGCTGCCGTTTACACTGACTACGGACATGGGGGGACACTCACATAGAATATCTGGCACACGTATCATCTGTGTAAAATAAGTCATCAACTGCTGGTGCTCACGAATAGGAGGGATGGTCTTAAAGTCCTTGAAGGTACGCAAGATGAGGGGGGAAAAAAATAATCTTTTCCCCTCATATTGCGGACACTCAAATAGACCTGGAACCACCACTTGTAAATGAAGGCCCCGCTGCAGGAGAGGAGGTTCAGGCCCCTCTTACAGAGACGGTATTAATGGACCCAAAACTAACTCCCCTCTCTGCTCTTTTTCCAGGGGTCGCTGTCCTGCCGGACCCCAAAGGACCCAGGGTTCGGGCCTGTCCTGGATCAGGTCTACACTCTGCTCAAACAGCTGGTGTGAGAGCAGCCATCAGAAGCAGGACCACAATCCTCTGCCCAGTGTCTGTGGGCGATCCTCCCTGTGAGGGGGGAGTCAGGGGGTGTTGTCAGCACTAAAGGGTTAATGTAGTTCTCCTACATATGTTACATGACTGCTGTATTAAGCAGGTCTCTTCTGTAAAAATGGGTCTGGTCAACTGTGCTGCCTTATTACCCAGCGAAAGGGCATCTATTAAATATTGACCCTCGCCCACAGCTCTCTTCTCTCCCCAATATGACTACTACACCCCTCTTATTTATTTATCTGGGATCATTCTAGCAGTGTACCTTTTTTTGTTTTTTTTAAATATACATTTCCTTTTTTTAAATAAACGCAACCAGGTTCACTCCATCTCTCCAGTACCATGCCAACAACGTTCATCTACTCCCCCAATAAGGCGTAGGAGGGAGACACCCAAACCAGAAAGCCATTTCACATCGAAGGAAAAAAATACTGCATTTTTATTTTTTTTATTTTAAAAGGTTATAAGTCATGAAGTTTTTATTTTTGTAGACAAAGTTAGTGGAGCCTGTCCTCCCCACCCACAGGAGTTAAGTTACCCCCAACACACTTGAGTGAAACAGGGTAACATAGCAGCGTCCCTGTACATGATTAAAACAAAAATACATTTTTTACAGGTGCAGTTTTTAAAGTGTGCCACAGTGAATCTGCCCTTTATCAGCCTGCCCTCCTGAGCCCTACAATATGATTGGTTGCGGTAGAGCAGGGGTGGTCAACTCCAATCCTGAAGAGCTACCGACAAGTCAGGATAACCCTGCGTCAACACAGGTGGCTCAGAGGCTGTCTTCAATTGAGCTACCTGTGTTGAAGCTGAGATATCGGGAAAACCCGACCTCTTAGTAGCTCTTGGGAGGACTGGAGTTGGGCGCCCGCTGTAGATTCAGACGACGCTTTAGTGGTAGGACACGTTAAATGCAGGTGCAGGCATCTCCAGGAGCCGGAAGGTTAAACGCACATTTTATGGCTCTAAAGGGGACAACGAAAAAGAGTATTTCTAAAGCCTGCTTAGATTTGGGGGCTCTCTCTTTCTCTGCAGGGGCTGCTACTTTAACCTTGTCACTCCCAGAGACGCCTGCTCAGCAATGTGTTCGCTGCTCCTGGAGGACAGTTAAAACGGGATGTATGTGGAGGTAATACCGTAACGGAAGCCAACGTTTCCGGCTGGCCTTGTGTGGTCAGACTAGAAACTCCCCTTCTGTGCTGGAGGCGTGAAATTTGCCTTCAGGACTCAAGGGGTTAAAAAAGGGTTAATGACTGTACATGTTAAAACAAATATAATGTAACAGGATACAGGAAGTGAGTAACAAATCTTATATAAAGCAAATACATATACATATATATATATACACACAGAATAGGAAGAGTACAGGGTTAACCCCTTAGCTATCAGAGGGACCATTAACAGCACTGCTTTTGCAGGCTCCTCTGGCAACCTAGGTGTTAAGGAACGGATTCTGTCGCTTGGCTATAAACGAGGAAATAATGTGTAAGAGCCCTGAGGCAGGAGGTGTTAAAACTTCTGTCTCTGGGGAAGCATTCGGGCTTATTGGTATTGGTCATGGTAAAAAAAAAAAAAAAGGACCAGTTTATTAGGGTCCCCTCGCACAGCCGTGCTTCACCCCGGCAGATGAGGGGAAGGTCCTGAGAGAGTCCCTTCCTTGGTGAGATTAAATGTAGGGTGATACTGCCACCCCCCTCCTCCTCCCGAGCCTGCCCGGGGATATTCGGGCCACTTAGTGTTCTACGGGTTAATTAGCTTGTAGTGAATACCTGGGAGGGAGGTTCAGACCAAGCAGGGATGAAGGAGGGAAGAGATATCTAACAGAAGAAGGTGGTGAAAGCAGAGAAGTGTCACTGCCGGAGAAGCCTGTAAATGCATTGCAAAGTAACAAAGGGTTAAAGGAAGAGGAGGGGGGGAGAAATGAGAAGTGTGTGTGAGATGGACGGAGTTAAGACGGAGAGAGGGTTATTTCTTGTAGCTGGTGTCAGAGCTAACTTGCCAAGAGGTTAAAGACTAAAGCTACACCTGCCTCCCTCCCACTGTCTTCCAGACACAGCTCCTCTTTCCAAATATTTAGCGGGATTGTTAGCCATGGAGTATTTTGGTCCCTAGTGTTAGTGCGAAAGTTGGATATTAACCTCGCTGACGAGAAAGCCTGTCTCTCCCCCTCCCATGTGGGGAGTACCGTCCGGTTTCTCCCCTCCCCCGTTGGTGTTTATTTTGGCCCTCACTGAGGTAACGGGACCAGCACTTCCACGTAGTTGAGTGGGAAGAATCCAGATTGGCCGTTGATCATCCCTTCATACCAGTTCTCGTCTATCTGATTGGTCAGCGTGATGACATCGCCCTCTCGGAAGCCCAGCTCTCCGTCATTCTCAGGATCAAAGTCGTACAGAGCTTTACAGCACGGCTGGTCGAGGGGGGCTGCAGAGAAACCGAAGTGTGAGGCGGGAGCATGGGAGAGAGGGAGACTGGGAGTTGAGCGGAGGAAATAAGGCAGGAGAGGCAGGGGGTTGAGGCGATGTGGGAGAGTAAGCGGTGGGCATACACCAGCTAAGCCCTATGTGAGCATAAAGATAGTACTTTGTGTAATAACCTACCACACAAGGACAATGAGGACAGAATCAGTCACACGCGGGGCACAGTCAAGGGACAAATATGCAACTGTTTCGCTGAAACGCACACAATTTGGGGCAAACACTCAGCCGACAGCCCCAGAGAAATGACCAGGGTCCAAAGCACTGCAGAACCACTTCCCCCCCACACAGCTGACAGAGGGAAGTACTCACTGGAGCTTCGGTTGCTTGGGTTTCGGGCCGGCTTGTCCGATCGGAACGAGGTGGAAACTGGACATAAAAAGGAGGTGGTTACAGAAGAGCCCAGACACCACCCAGACTTTAGTGATACCGTAGTACCAAGTTGGCACGGTTACCTGGCGCCTTGGTTGGGGGGGTGGGGTTGCAGGAGAAGCCCCCGTTAGACTGCTCACTCTCCCCGTAGTCGTAGCTCTCCCGCGGTTTGGGTTTGTATTCCCGCTTGGGACGGGAGGACGCCTCTTGCATGCGATCCTTCAGCTTGTCCGACAGCTCGTCCAGGATCTGTACAGCCTGCCTGTGATAATCTAGCTGCGCCTCCACCAGGGCCGAGAGCTGGCTCACTTGCTCCACCTGCAGGGGAGGAGGGGTAATAAACACGTTTGGGGGTGGAAAGGATCTTTCAGGAAAACATCATTAACTACATTCTTTGAGTACGTAGGAACAGGCGATTAAAATGTTCTTTTTGACATATGAAAATCATACTTATAGTTCAGAGTTACCAAAAGGTAAAACTCTGACTAAATAAGCAATTCATGAGTTTTTCCAATAGAAATATCAAGAAATTCCAAGTCAGGCTCTGCATTTAGTGACTTTTTGCCAAAGATGCACGCAAGGACCATATCGTCGTCGTAGAGGTACAACTCATTATGTTCGTATCTAGTAGACTCAACATATACATACAGTATGTATACACAAATATACTATAGATCTGTACAGAGCCCTTACATCTGTATCCAGTCAGTTCAGCATATATAGGTATGTTTATACAGTATCAGCAGAATTACTTTGATCACACTAACCATCACCAACATAAGACCAGATTCTTCATTAAAATGTTCTCTATATACCCATCATACAACAGGGGTAAGACTTCTAAACGTTCCAGCCTCCCAACACACGTTTCCCATTTGCTTCCGGGGGGGGAGGGGGAAGGGGTGTGTGCTTGTATCATTGGAACCCTATAGGTATCATTGGAACCCTATAGTTTTAAGGTGCTAATTACTGTAATGCGCCTACATTCCTTGCATGAGTAGTTTACGTCTACTGTATCCACGGCTGACGTCATGGAGGATTAAGGCAGCTTCTGGGGGGGCCCCCCGTAAAAATGGCTCTGTCCCACCTGTCCTTTGGGACGGCACTCTCTTGCTCCGCCCCATGGTTTTGCCAGCCAGGTGGGGTCGGGGAGGTGCGGGCGACGTTTTGCATGTGGCGGCGGCGGCACATTTACAAACCTACACAATCAATCCCTCTAAATGTATTGGGATTAGAATGAGGTGATTTTGCACGTTTAACTATAGCATACGCAGTTATTTTTAGAGATAGCTCTGACGTTCCGAAATCGAATGCAATGTCCCCACCGTTCTTCCAATTCTCCCACGGGGACACCATAAACAGATGCACTATATAAATCACGGACAATTGATGAAATGTTTGATCACAAAGCCTTTACCAGTTCCCTGGCCTTTAAGGTTTCTTGCTTTAGAATACATTTGCAGACATGGCAGTGACCACATGTATAATTCCTTACTAATTACACCTTTCACTATTTGTCAGAACTAAAGTAACTATCCACTAACGCAACCTTAAAAATTCCTCTTCGGTATGTAAACGGAGGGTATCTTGGGATAGCTGCTGCTAAATCCAGATCCCATGCCTGCCCAGTGTTTCCTAACAATACAGCTCAACCCCGCTATAACGCGATCCGTTACAACGCGAATCCGCTTATAACGCGATGCAAGCGTGGCTCCCAATTTTCGTATCTATGAATACTATACAACACGATTATTGGTATCTTAAATACTTTATTGTACAATGCATACAATTGTACATTATTTCTAACGCGATTCGCTTATAACGCGACGTGATTCTTTGGACCCCAAGCACAGCGTTATAAGGGGGTTGAGCTGTATGTTTAATTGTCCTGTGTTTGGAATGCTAGGTGGTTATAGACCTTATTTTAGCATTACTCTTCTTTCCCTGCGATGGCGTTAAGCGTTTGTCTTGGAGTGTTCTTAGCCCGACAGAATGCAGTTTCAACAACTTCTACATCATAACCGCTTTCAAAAAAGGTTTGCTTCAAAATCTCTGCTTGCTGTAAAAAAAAGGTAAACAAACAAACAAAAAGATTCCCCCTTGAACGCACTCAGATAGATCAGTAGATGTGATATGATTGATGCATTAAAAAAACTTTTAATCACATATATACTTTAAAATAATGTTGTAAAGAGGGGCATGGTATAAACAGTCCAGGACCAGTCCCTAATGGCAAACCAAAGAATCTTCCTACACAAAAGTAAACGGAAGATGATGCAAATAGCAGTACATCAATTCGCTGTGGGCCAGATGGCTAAGAGATTCACCTGTAAATACCTACAGAAAAAGGTACTCATCCTAACTATGGATGCCCTTTTATCTAAAAAAATCAACAGACCGTAGTCAAATGCAGGCTGCTGATACTGAATCTGAAGGGGTGAATAACTTAGAGCAAACCGGTCAAATAGTAAAGACCCATGTAGTAACAATGGCCCACACCGAGTATAGATGTAATACAACACAGTCAAAGCTTCAAGAATTATGTGCATAATCTAGAAAATCCAGAAGCATCAAATTATGTTCATAGAAGTCACGATTGTCACACTGCTATTTTACTAAATTCATGGTCAATCAATCATTGTATAATAAAGAGAATACACTGTCCAAATGTATGATTTGATTAACTATATCCATGGCATCCCTATTATAGGAATCCAATAACAACAAATTTTGATCAAGAACTAGTCATAAAATTGACACAAAAGTGACTCGATACAATTGGTCTCCCCGAGAAAAAACACACACACACACACACACACACACACACACACACACACACACACACACACACACACACACACACACACACACACACACACACACACACACACACACACACACACACACACACACACACACACACACTACTGTCTTGTCTTGGTTATTAAACCCTTTTAGAAAGAAAAATCCACAATATCAGTTTTACGTCAAACCTCCAAATAGAATCATTAATCAGCCACGCGAGATTATATGGAGGTTACGGAGATTGTCCACCGATTGCTAATGCCACAGAAAAAAAAAGTGAAATATATGGTGGAATGAGACAACTTTAAAGAATTATATTGCAAACTCATTTGTACCGTGAGGTCTTCGTGTTTATAAAAGGGATCCAGAAAATCCTACTTTTAAAATGAGTTGGGGAAAAGACCCTTAGTGAATACTTATTAAAAACTAATGGAACTTATTGTGCAATTTGAGTCACAGGCAAGTACAGGTGCAGACTAAACTAGGAGTGTGTACATGAAAGGACTTGGTAGGTTCCACAGAGTTAAACGCGATCAATGAGTCACAGAAATTAAATATCAACCGATAGGAATACGGAGAAAACCAAAGTTGACGCGTGACAGTCATATCTGACCAAGCTCTAAATATTGACCAATGTTTAAATAACTCCCTAGTACAAGAAGTTAAGTCCAAAAGTCAACATGTCATCTCACTGGGGAAGGGAGCTGAACACACTGGGATGCAGACAGTACACAAGGGGAGGTGACATTTTTCTCAGTGGAGAATGAAAGTTAATCTTTACTCAACATTTGGGAAGATAAATTCACTACATTCAAACTGTGTTACTTCTGGTTTGTCTATTACCAGTATTCTGTGTTAGCAAAGGGTCTTCATTTTGCTGGTTATAAAGTTTGAAAGGTGCAATAACAGTTTCCCCTCCCAAATACTAAAACATAGTTTAGTTAAGTAATTGTTGATGTAAATTTGTTTCCATCCAGTGAAATGTTCCCTGGTGTGTGTGCGCAGATGGGCCAGCAATTAATCTTCAGGAACTACTTTTTGAATCAGACAGATCCCTGGAAGATGTCCTAGGACAGGGGGGGGGCAACTCCAGTCCTCAAGGGACACCAACAGGTCAGGTTCAGGATAACCCTGCTTCAGCACAGGTGTCTCAATCATAAGAAGAACAAAAACATAAAATAAGGGATGAGGCTAGTGATGCCAAAGACAATACAGGAGCAATAATGTGATGAAAAATAAGCATTGAAAATGGAATCCCTTAATAGAAAATTGGTGATTAAACCATCTGATAAAAGGGAATATAGTTGTAATGGATAATACATTTTATGTAAAAATGTTATTAGAACATCTTTCAAATGGTTGCTGATCTCTATAACTGATTAATGATCCTACCAAGAGGCTAACAGTAAAATTATTTAAAATAGTGGAATTTATATGTCTCAAACAGTTTAATCAAGGGGGAACAGTCCTTATTGAACACCTCATTCTACCCTCCATGTTTGTGTTGCCATAAATCCATAGGCATTAAAACCCCCACAGCTTCCAATTCCTGGCATGTCTGAGACCTGTTAATGAATGTGCTCAAAAATTTAGATTTGTATTTGTTATTTGCAAAAAGCAACCACGTTAAACCCCTCTGGGTCAGAGCGATCCCAACTGGGGAGTTTTTTCAAATCCATAGAAATTTCGTCTAAAAAATTCACAGCAAGGAGTGCTTTTGAAGCATTAAAAAAAATATATATATATAATGCAGAGGTTGTTGTCACTGCGTTCTGTAGCGCTAAGAACACTCAGACAAACTCTTGACGGCATCACAGAGCAAGAAGATTAATGATAAAATAAGAAACCGCCCCCCCCCCCATCATTCTAAACACAGGACTTTTGAACATGTTTTTAGGAAACACTAGAACACTAGATACTATGTTGATCTGGATGTATCAGTATCTATCAAAATATACCCTTGGTTCACACACTACAGATTGGAAAAAACACAGGAAGGTGACATTGGTAGGAAATGATAAATGTGATTGCTGCCATAATTGCAAATATACCGAAAAGCAGGAACATTTTAAACCAAGGGTGGCACGAGTAAATAATTTGTGATGAAACCGCTCATCAATTGTCAGCATGATTATGTATTACATCTATTATGGTGTCCCCGTGGTGATCAATACATTTGGAAGAACTGTGGAGAAATTACATTTAATGATTTTGGAACATGTCAGAGCTATTGCTTAAAAGAACTTAGTAGAGTATGCTATGGCTAAACATGTGCAATCACATCATTCCAATACGTTAAAATGTAGGGTTTGATGGAGTCCATATTTCTAAAACATGGTGGAGATGGACTTAAAAAACTCATGCAAAGGGAATCTAGGACGATTACAGTACTGAGCACTTTCAAACCATAGGGTTAAAATAATACAAGGGATTTATATGGGTTGGGTTATAAAAAAAAATATTGAAAAAAAAAAACAGCCATCGTCTGTCTTAGTTCGGGCCAAATCATTTCTATTGGAAGGATTTGTGCGCCGTCATGGAGGGAATCTGAGAAACTAAATTAATGGTTAAGGAAATGTTCTCTTTTCTCCAACGAACCCCATGACAGGGTGGGAGCTTTTAGGAATTGCTGCTTGTAGCACCTTCCTTCCCAGCTCAGCCTCACTGGAAGCGAAGACATCCAGCCTATAGTGCTGGATGAAGACATTATGTGAGAACCATGTCGCTGCCTGCATATTTCCTCAGATGAGCCCTGTGCCCAGGACGTTACAATGGCCCATGTGGAATGCACTTTAATCTTCATCTGACACTCCAGTTGCTTAGCTAAACAAGATTGTTCATTGCGTAATTTATTTTTAACAGGGTGGGATCCGAGGCTCCTAGAGTCAAACCACTATTTTCAGCTTCGGTCCCCTAGTTCCTGAGATACTTTACCAGTGTTTAAAACTCCCCCCGGAGGGGGGGGAAGAGGGGGGCGCGAAATGGCTGCCAAATCTTGGACCAACAGGAAGCTGAATCATTATCAGTTGTGGCTTCCTATTGGATGGTCATTTAAATCCCCTTTCAAAATAAGGAAGAAATACCAGCAACTTCACCAGTAAACATCTCGCAAACCAGGGGCTCCCCGGAGCAGAAAATAGTGTGGTTGCAATCCTGTAAAACAATAAACTGAGGTCAGTTAGGATGGATTGCTTCTTTCATCTATCTTGCAATGGAAGAAATGTGGCAGACAATCTGTAGCCTGCAGACTCATTAACATATTGTGTCAATATCTAGACAGTGAAGTTTACACTCCTTATAACACCAGGGATCCGGGCACTTAAGCTTCCGAGGCCCAAGAGAACATAACCTGGATCTCAGTCGCTCCAAAAGGTGTCTCTACACCCCAGGAAATTTTTATGAATAGGTCTGAGATAAAACTAAACTCAAGGGACTGGTGAAAAGAATTGTCCATTGCTTTGCCATAATGGTGGTTCGTCATCTTTTTAACAGACATAAGCAATTTTGAGTATCTTGTTCCAGGGCAAAAACACTTTCCAAGCCTCTGGTTTGAACCCCTTTCCTAGAACAAGTAGCTTTGAGAAGGTTCCAATTACTCCCCACCGATGCTGCTGAAGAGTAGACACCACCGTTATCACATTGTTTCGAGCCTGTTGAAATAAGTGCGTTCTGATGAATTGATCATCCAAGCATGGAAGAACATATATACCTTGTTTTCTGCCGTGGACAATTACTACAGCCAACACCTTGGTAAAGGTTCTTGGAGCAGTTGCCAGTCCAAAGGGAAGAGCAGAGAACTGAAAATGCCTTTTCATCACATAGAATGTTAGATACTTCCGATGGGAGGATCTGATCAAAATATGCAGGTAGGCATTTTTTAGGTTGATCGATGTCAGAACGTCCCTAGGCGGTAAGGCAGTGAATTTCAACCTTTTTTGCTTAAAGAACCCTATCATTATTTGATGAAATTCTGCAGAACCCCAACCCTCTGTAATAGTGTCCGAGATCAGATGCATTATAAGGCCTCGTCCATAGTGATCGCGATGGCGTGCGCGTTGCGAATGAGACGGCTCCTCTATGAGGCCCGTTCACATGGACAGCTCAGCCAATGAGGGCAAACCAGCCTCGTGGAGTCACGGACACGCCTCCCCGTCGCTCCACACAATATTTAAATAATATATACAGTATATTATACACACATTCATAGATGGTGTTCTTATGTCTGTACCCATCTGGTTCAACATGTATATGTGTGCATATATAGTGTAGAGTCCCCTTATGTCTGTATTCAGCAGGTTCAGCGTGTACACAGTATGTCAGGGGTGTACAAACGTTTTTGTCTGTGTCCCCCTGCCTGTTCTCCCCCCCCTTACCTTTCTTTGGCGTTTTCTGATGTCACAATGTCATGTGACCCCCACGACATCATTTGATGCCTTGTCACCAGAGACAAGGGACTTACAGAGGCCTCGTGCGCTCCCTCGGCAATTCATTTAAACGTTGTGGGGAAGAGCGTGGGGCCTCTGTAAGCGCAGCGCACCACCCATGAAATTTTGCGCCCCCCAGTATGTGTGTATAATAAATTACACATATACTTACATATATACATACATACATACATACATACATACATACGCACAGACACACGCACTGTCCTTACGCCCGTATAAAGCAGATTCAGCATGTATATACATCGTTATAACACTGTCTAGGACATTTGGTCGCTATCGGTTTGCTGCGACCAAGTTGCTGCTGCCGCTTAGCCACACCCGCCTTGCCGCGGGCCATTTCGCCGCCAAGGTAAGCCCCTAACCTTAAACATTACGATGTGTGCGTGTGCATACACACGTATGTGTATATACGTATACACACTTTATAAGGGTGGAATCATCCCACCAGGTGCCTCAAGATCCACTCTTGGCGCCTGTGTTTCACGTTGCTGCTTGTCATGTGACCTCCCTTCTCTGCAGGGGCTTGTGGGAGCTGTAGTGCTGTGCTTTTTGCAATAGTATAGTATTTACAGATAGATTAACTATAAGTTTTACAATTAAAATAATATCAAAGAGTGTGTGTACATATAGTATATTAAGTGTCCATGTGTTTATCCAGCAGGTTCAGCATGTATATATGAGCATCTATAATGTCGTTACATTCGTACTCAGCAGGTACAGCTTATATTTGTGTATATGTAGTATATCCTTACGGCCGTGCAAAGCCGGTCCCGCTTCTATGTGCATACACTGTCCTCACATCTGTATAAAGCAGGTTTAGTATGCATAGATATAGATATCCAGCAGGTCCCGCTTCTATGTGCATACACTGTGTCCTCACATCTGTATAAAGCAGGTTTAGCATGCGTAGATATAGATATCCAGCAGGTCCCGCTTCTATGTGCATACACTGTGTCCTCACATCTGTATAAAGCAGGTTTAGCATGCG
>NC_134490.1:34906717-35030519 GCF_040206685.1 Ascaphus truei
TTCCAATCGCTCAGGCCCAGGGCCATTGCTGAACGCAGCCTTTTGATTGGTCAGTCTCACATTCCTTGTGGTGTGAAGCCTCTGATTGGTCGCTCTCACCTTCTCCATCTCTTTGAAGTCCTCATCAAGTTTGGTCCCCTCTGCTCCTCCCACCTTCTCGCTCACCAGCTGGGGAAGAGAAACGGATTCCAGTCAAGTGACTGCACACAGCCTGCAGCTCCCACTCCCACAACAGAACAGCTCCAGGTTTGTGTAGCGGAGGCCTGGGACTTTTTTATCCGCTTGTGAATTAAAATAAGTATGTCAGTTTAACGCGTTCACTGTAAGAGGTGCAAGCATTGCAGTGCACTGCACATTGATACACAGATGCATACCTTGCACTGCACAGTGATATGCACAGGCACACACATTACACGCCGATATACATGTATTGCTCCAGACAGGGAGCCACGTGTCCGGCCCTGTTATCAGGGGATCATTTTGGTGAAGCGAGGGTTGCCCCAGCCACTACACAATGTTAAAAGATCTCTCCGGTATATTGGTAAAATAAAGCGGTTAGAGACGGTGAACGGACAGGGAGGAGTCAGGACATGGAAGAACAGAGAACACTGTTAGGGATTGGTGGACAACTCGAACCGGTTAGAACAAAAATAAAAGAAAATGTATTATACTACATAATTAAAAATAACATACTGGGGACAAAACAAAAAAGGTTCTCCTCCCACGCGTTTCACGCTGTTATGGCACTTTCTCAAGGAGTGTTTTTTTGCTTTGATTCAAGGTGTCTTGTGAGCTGCGAATGGTCTATCCTTTCCATGAAAAAAACAGAGCAGGGAACAGATAAAGGGGAGTAAAATATGAGAAAATAATTATAAACTGATAAAATTATAAGAAAGTGTGCAGGAGAGACAGAGTGAAAGTAAAACAGAGTCTAAGAGGGTGATGGTAAAACAGAGTATAAGTGTGAGAGAGTGAAAGACAGAGAGAGAACATTTAATAAGAACGGATAACAGAAGTTAAGTAGAACAGTACGTTAATCCGTTAAGTAGAAAAGCATATACTGTTGTTAGAATAAGGACATAACAAGTGGTGATAAGGGATTAGTAGACATACATACATACATACATACATACATACATACATACAATATGGAAACAGGCACTCCAGGACTTAGGAAAGGAAATAAAGTTTATTGCAAAACTATCAACGTTTCGGTTCTCTACAGCCCTGCGTGCTTCCCGAAGGCATTTAAATGAAATGCCGGGTGAGCGGCGAAGGCCTCTAAACTTCACTTACCTTGGCTCAGACAGTTTCTGGAGACGCAATGCGTCAAATGACGCTGCGTGGTCACGCCATGGCAACGTGACGTCAGATTGCCGGAGCCAAGGTAAGGTGGGGGGGGGGAGGGGGGGGGGAGAAAGACGGCAGGAGAAAATTATTGCACACCCCTGCTCTGCAGGAGCCTCTCCCTCCTGTAGAGCCGAAACGTTGATAGATTTGCAATAAACTCTATTATTTTTTATTTTTTTAAGTCCTGGAGTGCCTGCTTCTATCGCTAGATATATACAGATAAACAGTGGCGAAAAAAAGTTTGCAAACCCCTTAGGATTTTCATATATTTTACTTTTCACATATTTCAAACCTAAAAGGTTATTAGATCTGAATCTAACTCCTAATAATAGATAAAGATAACCTGATCAAACAAATGACACAAAACACGACTTTTTCAACATTTATTTATCCAGAAACGATTCAACATTAAATATCCATGTGTGAAAAAGTATGTGAACCTTTAGATTCAGTACCTGGTGGCGCCCCCTTGAGCTGCAATAACTTCAACTAAGCGTTTCCTGTAACTGCTGGTCAGTCTCACATCGGTTTTGGGGAATTTTGGCCCATTTCTCCTTACAGAACTGTTTCAGCTCAGTGACATTTGAGGGCTTCCTTGCATTGACAGCTCACTTCAGGTCCTGCCACAACGTATCGATAGGGATGTGGTTTAGGTCCGGACTTTGACTAAGTAATTCTAAAACTCAGAATTTTTTCTGCAGCCATTCTGTTGTAGATCTGCTTGTATGTTTAGGATCACTGTCTTGCTGCATGACCCACTTTCGCTTCAGCTCACGGATAGATGGCCTGACTTCTCCTCTAAAATCTTCTGATACAATGCAGAATTCATGGTTGTGTCAATGATGGCAACCCGTCAAGATCCTGAGGCAGCAAAGCAATCCCAAACCATCACACTCACCACCATGCTTGACTGTTGGGATGAGGTTCTTCTGTTCAAACGTAGCGTTTGGTTTTCGCAAAACACAACGTTTCTGATTGAGGCCAAAAAGTTCTACTTTTGAAACATGTCCAAAGAACATTGTTCCAGAAGTCTTGTGGATCATCTATTATGTGCTTTGGAAAACATCAGACTTGTAACAATGTTATTTTTAGAGAGCAGTGTTTTTTTTCTTGGCTATCCTTACATGCACACCATTCTTGTTCTGTCTTTTTCTGAAAGTCGAGTCATGAACACTCAGATTAGCCAAAGCGATAGTGGTCTTCAGATCCTTCGATTTTACTCTGCGGTTCTTTGTGACCTCCTGGACGATTTGCCAGTTTGTCCTTGGAGAGATTTTGGTAGGACGACCGCTCCTGGGTACAGAGTGACTTGATCTTTCTCCATTTGTAGACTGTCGGACAGTGAATTGGTGGAGCCCCAAATCCTTAGAAATGGTTTTGTAACACTTTCTAGACTGAGCGTCAATAACAGCTCGTCTTGAGTTCCTCTGAGATTTCTTTTGATTGTGGCATGACGTGGCACACACCTGTACACAACGTTTCTTATCTTCATATAGGGTGGGGCCTCCCAAACTCACCCCTAAAGATCTACCTAATTAAACACCTGATTAAAATTATCCCCTTTAATTTAGCTGATAAAACCAGAGTGTCACTTACTTTTGCACATACCCTGACTCTGAATTACTCATCGTCTAATTCCTACATCATTTTGATTCAAAAGACATGGAATTGGTTAATATAAACCCTATAGGATATGTAAGAAACACACACACACACGAGTTGGATAAAGGACCGGGAGGCCCGAAATGTCGCTCCCCTAGTCTTGTACTGACCCCTTGTGCTTGTCTGATGCATTAAACCCTTGCTAAGTATTTACTTTACAGAGTGCTGCAGATTTTTTTTATTTTTGGTCTATCTATTCTGTTGCTGGATGGAGGTCCCGGCTGCACTGCAAGCACCCCGATTCTCAGCTAAATTATTTGTAGTCATATTTTTTTAAAATTATATTGAGTGCCCTGAATTTATATATAAATAAAGCAGAAAATAGCCGTGTTAGTCCAGTTGCGATAGTGCACAATAAATGAGTTCTTCAGTATTCGGTGATACCTTTTTTATTGGACTAACAATTTATGTCATAGGACAAGCTTTCGAGAGTTATCCTCTCTTCTTCAGGTCAAGAGATATATATATATATATATATATATATATATATATATATATATATATATATATATACACATACATACACACACACACACACACACACACACACCTATGTATCGAGACATATATTCATACCCAGACATCGATATACACAGAGATAGCTGTATGTATACATACACACGTCTCCATACATACATAGACAGACACACATCTATACTGGTTTTCACCAATAAAACGCCACGATCAATCATTGGGTATTTTCGGTTAGAAAAAAATAAAGAATTAAATAGTAATTAGCCGTGGTGCGCTTCCCAAATGAATATGGCTGCGCGAAAAGAGGCAGCAGCAGCACCAGGACCCAACGGGGGAAGGAGGAGGAGTGAGACCACCAGGTACTGCAACCCCTGCCACTGGCACACAGAGACCCAACCACGATGTCAGGGGGAATCTATTGCCATTTCATGTGTGTTTGCGGTAAAAAAAAAAAATGAAAGAAAGCTAAACACAGAATTATACTGCTTTGCTATTTTTTATTGTTATATATTATTTAAAAACAAACTTTTTTTTTTACACCCACACACCCACACCCCCACACCCCCACCCCCACACCACCCCCCCCCCCTCCCACACACACACACACCATAAAATTGAGGGAGGAAGAGAGCGTACAAATAGGAGAAAGTGAGAAACTATTTCGAAACAGATACCTATTCAAAGCACCTGCACACAAGTTATCTGGGTCACGCATGACAATAGACACAGACACGCAATGAAGACTGCAGGTCGCAGTGGTACACAACCAGAACACTTAATAAGAGACTGAAGCAATAGGGACAGTCACTGTTCTAAGCTGCTGGTGTCCTGGGAGGCTAGTCTATTCAAGGTTTAATCATCGCTGTGCCTCTTCCATTCACGGTGGAGAAGGAATAGCTGCGGATCAGAGATTACAGTGACCAGGACACGTCAGTCAGGAGTCTCCTCAGGACGACAGCGATCCAGCTATGTGGGGCAGCATCAACACTCACGTATTTCCAACTCCCCCCCCCCCGCCAGTGCCAGCCCCTGGGTTACAACGTTTTTACAGAGGAACCGCAGACCCCCATCTTAATTTTACACTTTGTATATCAATCTCAGCCCTGGCGCGGTGCAATACAGGTTAGATTTATTTTCTTGTAACAATTGCTGTGGTTCGTGCTTCACCCTCATCTTTGGAGTAAAGTAACGGTCTGGGTCTCCAAGTATACGCAACGGATTTATGTGGGGACCGCAAAAGGGGACCCGGTTAGTCCCTACACCCCACTATACCTCAGGCGGCCGTGGCCCCCGACATACTACAAATTAATGTTCACAGTGCACCACGCGCGGCGGCAGACACGCGGGTGCACCACGCGCGGCGGCAGACACGCGGGTGCACCACGCGCGGCGGCAGACACGCGGATGCACCACGCGCGGCGGCAGACACGCGGGTGCACCACGCGCGGCGGCAGACACGCGGGTGCACCACGCGCGGCGGCAGACACGCGGGTGCGCCCTTCATGAGAGAACACACACGTGCATCATGCACGGCGGCATTACACACACACAGACAGACAGGTGCGCCCTGCATGGTGGAATACACGCAGGTGCGTCATACGCGGCGGAACACACATTTTAGTGCACGTATACACATAGGCACTGCACGCCGATCTACACCATGCATTGCAATTGTTGCAGGTCTCTTTGGCATGGAAGGGATTAACAGGGGTGAAGTCCCTTTAATGGTTTAATTTCTAATTAGGCAGACACATTTCTCTCTGTATTAGACGCTGGGTACAAAAGCTAGGAACACTTTGATGTGATGTATTATACAAGCTCACAGCTTCCATTCTAAAAGAATAAAGGTGCTCCAGATGCGAGAAATCCACAGGCTTTGTATTTGCAGTGCAGGGCCGGGCAGGTACAGAGCCCCGATAGGGACACAGCTGAGGACTGACTCACCTCTTATCTACCTAATCCCTGTGCACTGGGATCCCACTGTAATACTATAAGGGCCGTTCTATACGGTGTGCGGTATGCCTGTGCTAACGCGCGTGCACGTGCCGCATGCTTTTCGTGTGTATGCTGTGAGTGAAGGTACTGTGTGTCTATGTGTGTGTGTGTTTATATATAATGTGTGTGTGTGTTTATATATAATGTGTGTGTTTATAGATATGTATATATGTGTGTATATATATATATATATATATATATATATATATATATATATATATATGTATATGTGTGTGTTTATATATATATGTATATGTGTGTGTCTGTGTGTCTGTGTGTGTGTGTGTTTGTGTGTATGTATATGTGTGTGTGTTTGTTTATATGTGTGTGTTTGTGTGTGTATGTATATGTGTGTGTGTCTGTGTGTGTATGTATGTATGTATGTGTGTGTGTGTGTGTGTATGTGTGTGTATGTGTGTGTGTGTGTGTGTGTGTGTGTGTGTATGTGTGTGTGTGTGTATGTATGTATATGTGTGTGTATGTGTGTGTGTGTGTGTGTATGTATATATGTGTGTGTGTGTGTGTGTGTTTATATGTGTGTGTGTGTGTGTGTTTATATGTGTGTGTGTGTGTGTATGTGTTTATATGTGTGTGTGTGTGTGTGTTTATATATGTGTGTGTGTGTGTGTGTGTGTTTATATGTGTGTGTGTGTGTGTGTGTGTTTATATGTGTGTGTGTGTGTTTATATGTGTGTGTGTTTATATGTGTGTGTGTGTGTGTTTATATGTGTGTGTGTGTGTGTTTATATGTGTGTGTGTGTGTGTTTATATGTGTGTGTGTGTGTGTGTGTGTGTGTGTGTGTTTATATGTGTGTGTGTGTTTATATATGTGTGTGTGTATATGTTTATGTGTGTAGATTATGAGTTATGTATTAAATATTAAAATAAAAATGTAATAAAAATATTTTTTATTTATTTAACTTTGACTCACACTCCTCACACTCCTCACACTCCTCACACTCCTCACACTCCTCACACTCCTCACACTCCTCACACTCCTCACACTCCTCACACTCCTCACACTCCTCACACTCCTCACACTCCTCACACTCCTCACACTCCTCACACTCCTCCTGAACTACCAATATCCGGGTCCGCCCCAAGCTCCCTGCCGTGCGCAGCCCTATTATAGAATGGCTGGCTGTCCTCAGCCAACTAAAACTCGCGCACGCCCGCACTATAGAACAAGTTAAGGCTGTGACACATTCCCCAATACAGGCATACCCCAGTTTAAGTACACTCGCGAGTAAGGACATATCGCCCAATAGGCAAACGGCAGCTCACGCATGCGCCTGTCAACACGTCATGAATAGCAATACCACCTCCCTACCTGTACTGAAGCTGTGCGCAGGCGGGGAGACTAAAGAGCCTGTTACAAATGCGTTATTTACATCATATATGCACGTATATGACGATTGCAGTACAGTACATGCATTGATGTGGAAAAAAGGTAGTGCTTCACTTTAACTACATCTTCGCTTTACATACATGCTCCGGGCCCATTGCGTACCTTAATGCGGGGTATGCCTGTATTAGGAAGTCTCTGTTATATCTTAATATTGATGTGATACAAAATGGGATAAGTACGAAAGGTATCAGATACTTGAATCGTCAGGTATATAAAAAATTAAAACTATTTATTGGTTACATACTAAAAAACACAGAACAAAATACATAAAGAGACAGGGAGACGCGTTTCGCACCGAATAGGCCACTTCCTCAAGAAGTACTACTCCTTTAGAGTGCGCCTATTCGGTGCGAAACAGGTGGGGGAGATTCCTAGTCACTTGTTGTATTTTGTTCTGTGTTTTTTAGTATGTAACCAATAGTTTTCATTTTTTATATACGTGGCGAGTTGCTCTATTTTCTACGGGGATGCGGTCCCACCAATTCTCCTCTTTTCTTTCCGTTTAATCATATTACTTATGCTGATAAGACTAATAAGAGCTCAAATATAAACACAGACATACAGATACCCAGCAGCAAGACAGGCAACAAAGCACGACGCAGCCACCGCACAGCGTCGGGAGCCCCAGCCACCGCCGGGAGCCAGGCGACCCAGCCACCGCACAGCGCCGGGAGCCAGGCGACCCAGCCACCGCACAGCGCCGGGAGCCAGGCGACCTAGCCACCGCGCAGCGCCGGGAGCCAGGCGACCTAGCCACCGCGCAGCGCCGGGAGCCAGGCGACCCAGCCACCGCACAGCGCCGGGAGCCAGGCGACCCAGCCACCGTGCAGTGCCGGGAGCCAGGTGACCCAGCCACCGTGCAGTGCCGGGAGCCAGGCGACCCAGCCACCGTGCAGTGCCGGGAGCCAGGCGACCTAGCCACCGCACAGCGCCGGGAGCCAGGCGACCCAGCCACCGCACAGCGCCGGGAGCCAGGCGACCCAGCCACCGTGCAGTGCCGGGAGCCAGGCGACCCAGCCACCGCACAGCGCCGGGAGCCAGGCGACCCAGCCACCGTGCAGTGCCGGGAGCCAGGCGACCTAGCCACCGCACAGCGCCGGGAGCCAGGCGACCCAGCCACCGCGCAGCGCCGGGAGCCAGGCGACCCAGCCACCGTGCAGTGCCGGGAGCCAGGCGACCCAGCCACCGTGCAGTGCCGGGAGCCAGGCGACCCAGCCACCGCACAGCGCCGGGAGCCAGGCGACCCAGCCACCGCACAGCGCCGGGAGCCAGGCGACCCAGCCACCGCACAGCGCCGGGAGCCAGGCGACCCAGCCACCGCACAGCGCCGGGAGCCAGGCGACCCAGCCACCGCACAGCGCCGGGAGCCAGGCGACCTAGCCACCGCACAGCGCCGTGAGCCAGGCGACCCAGCCACCGCGCAGCGCCGGGAGCCAGGCGACCCAGCCACCGCACAGCGCCGGGAGCCAGGCGACCCAGCCACCGCCGGGAGCCAGGCGACCCAGCCACCGTGCAGCGCCGGGAGCCAGGCGACCCAGCCACCGCCGGGAGCCAGGCGACCCAGCCACCGCACAGCGCCAGGAGCCAGGCGACCAGCCACCGCACAGCGCCGGGAGCCAGGCGACCCAGCCACCGCACAGCGCCGGGAGCCAGGCGACCCTGCCACCACACAGCGCCGGGAGCCAGGCGACCCAGCCACCGTGCAGTGCCGGGAGCCAGGCGACCCAGCCACCGCACAGCGCCGGGAGCCAGGCGACCCAGCCACCGTGCAGTGCCGGGAGCCAGGCGACCCAGCCACCGTGCAGTGCCGGGAGCCAGGCGACCCAGCCACCGCACAGCGCCGGGAGCCAGGCGACCCAGCCACCGCACAGCGCCGGGAGCCAGGCAACCCAGCCACCGCACAGCGCCGGGAGCCAGGCGACCCAGCTACCGCACAGCGCCGGGAGCCAGGAGCCCCAGCCACCGCTGGGAGCCAGGCGACCTAGCCACCGCACAGCGCCGGGAGCCAGGCGACCAGCCACCGCGCAGCGCCGGGAGACGAACGACCCAGCCACCGCGAAGCGCCGGGAGCCAGGCGACCCAGCCACCGCGCAGCGCCGGGAGCCAGGCGACCCAGCCACCGCACAGCGTCGGGAGCCAGGCGACCCAGCCACCGCGCAGCGCCGGGAGCCAGGCGACCCAGCCACCGTGCAGCGCCGGGAGCCAGGCGACCCAGCCACCGCACAGCGCCACACACCACTGGGAATCAGGCAATAAACACACAGCACCATGAGCCTGGCAACAACACACGGACACTCTTAGGTGGGATGTAATATCTTGCTCTGCCAGAAGGATCTGTGATAGTGACTCGTTCCTTTGGCAGAAAATAAGGTGCCACATTGCAGGAGGCGGGTTCCTATTCTTACTGAGCACTCAGTGCCCTTGTTACAGTGGGAGAGCAGCAAAGGAGCGAGACCTCACAGCTCACTATTTACCTTCCATCCTCGCTGGGACCTGCCCTGCATTGTTCATAGAAGTTCTATTTATTTTTCACTCGCATGACTTGTTCCTAGTGTGCGAATGCAACACCTCACAGTGTGACTGCAGGGACACAGGGCAGGAACAGTCAGGACCCCCCAATCTGGCCCCAAATCACTATGCTGCTGTAAACACTCAGACCTATTTGGTCTCCGGCGTTTTCCCGTTTATACCCTTGGGGTGTATTAATCAATGTCCCCTTGTTGCAAAAGTGGAGCCAACAAAACAGAACCAGATTTAATACACAAAAGGAGATTCCCTGAAAGTAATGTAATCTTTATCTATAATAAATCTGGTGCAACACTTTTGCTCCAATTCTGCCACCGAGGTATTTTGATAATAGACCCCTTTGTGTTTATCCCAAGTAGTATTGAATTCCTGCTGTATCAAACCTCAGAAAGTCCCCTAGGGGACCAAAAATCAGCTATTTATCTCAAGTGCGTAACACATTTGTTTTATATTACGCATATGTGCCGAATCTTTACCAGATCTACTGTAGGGCAGTGATGGGATTTGTTTCGCTGTGTTCACCACCGCCCCTGCGGGAAGGCTGGTCCATGCTCTCATTAGTTATTCAGTGAAGTACTTCCTCACATTTCCTCTTATTCACGCCACTCGAGTTCCTCTCCTTTATCTCAAACATCCCCAATCCCGCGGGCCACTTTGAGGTCGCTTAACATCTTTAGAACCTCTTTATTGGATCTCCTCTGATCTCCAGCAGATGTGACCTGTAGGACTGGACACCAGCCAAAGCCCAACTGCTGATCTGTAATGTGCATCACTTCCTTCCTGCTGTCCATATTGTCCTCTGTGTATTAGGACTAACATAGGTAATAGTCTTCCTGAGAAGGGATCTTGTACCGCTGGTTGGGATTCTAGGAACTCCGTACTAGTTTTCATTTTCAGAGGGGGGTGTTGCATGTACAGCCCCCTCCCACCCCTCCTTCAGGAGGCCTCTTCCTCTGCTGCTGCTGCTGCTGCTGCTTCCTCCTCCTCCTCCTCCCCCCCAGCTTAGGACCCTGATTCAGCTTTTGGCTGGAGATATTTGGAGCAGTGTCAGGATCTTGGCAGAGACACAGCTGCTGAGGATGGCCAAAAAAACTGCACGAAAACAGCTGCTGTGAGAGGCACCCCTTCACTGCCAGGCCCTCCCTCCACACATCGTAATCCTAAACCTGAGGTGCTGTAACCCTTCCACTGCAAAGCAATATAAAAAGATGCAATACGGTGCAAGCCCTTCCCGCAATAGGTTAGTACTGTATTAGCTACAAGTTTAGTGGGAGGCAGGGATGTGCTTGCACAATATCTCCAGGAGCCAAAGAGGGACAAGGGACAGCTTTAATGCCGACTGTGCGCGGTGTGTGTCTTTGAGCTTCCCGCTGAGAAATATATATCACTAACCTCCACCAGTCCCTCACACTCACTCACCTTCTCTATACACTGCTGCCCTGACATTCACATGCGTCATTCCCACCCCACAAGACAGAGGAGGGGCAAGTGTGATACCCCACTCTGTTCTGCACACTTTCCGTCACCCTGTCTGGTATTTTCTCTCTCCTCTGTCTGACGAGCTCTGGTTAGGAGCACACACAGACCCCATTATACAGTTGTTTTTTTCATCAGTAAATACACGTGGGATTGGGAAGGTCTTTCACTGATCCAGTCAAACAAACCATGTTTAAAATGATTCCTCTTCTTTGAATTACGGAGAGTCATTGTTTTCTTCTGCTCCAATAATCCTTTATTGAAAGAGATATATATATATATATATATATATATATATATATATATATATATATATATAAAAGATATATATTAGATATATATATATATTAGATATATATTATAAAAAATTATTATTTACCAGATGTTGGTCCGGGAAACAGAGACAGCACACAGCCAGGTAAGTATCTGGCTGTGTGCTGTCTCTGTTTCCCGGACCAACATCTGGTAAATAATCATTTCATGTGTGCATATGGGATAAGCATCAGTGGATCAGTAGTTTACAGTGTGCCAACTGCCCTTGTTTTTTGTGTATATATATATATTTATTATTATTTTTTTTTGCACCAACGTGCACAATAAATCCCAGACCCAAAGAGCTCACAATCTAATTCTAGTGCATAAGACACACAGGAGTACAAGTGACTTGCCCAAGGACAGCTGACACTGAGTTCACATTCTCTTTTAGGACCAAAATGCTCTAATGGCAGTGCCTTTACCCACATGTGACACCTATAGGTATATTTATTTAAAGTTATTTTGTAAACAGGGCGCTCCAAGACTTGGGAGGGTTTTGATTCCCTCTGGCTTTTTCCCTTGTGTGATATCACTGTCCTCCATCCCCTAATCTTCATAGGCTCTCTCATAAGCCCAGGGTGGAATATGGGCGAAGAAAACATTTGATTGACCAACGCTTTAAATTTGGCGAGCCCAAAGAAATTTGTTTTGTAATGAATCTCCAAAATATTTAAGCATGGTTAGATTTGTTTAAGGAAGCCATTTGAATTTACATTATTTACAAAAGGTTGTTTCACTTGCACATTTTAAAGGTTGTGTTGACCCTAAGCTCCTGCCTACTCCCTCCTTGATGTGTGACTGAATACTGATATTACTGTATGAAATTGTAACGCGTTATATGTTTAAATGCACTAAAGAATAGAACCCATTTAAACTCAACATGATAATGCTCTTAGACACTAAAATAAGAGGACTTCAATCTGATATGGGGTTTCTTACACACCATCAGAATGTTTTGTAATGTTTCTCCCTGTCTCTTAATTTTAATGAGTACTTTTTTTTTGAGTACTTTTTATTTATAATCTTTGAGTATTGCCTGACCTGAGGAAGCGAGAGAACTCTCGAAAGCTTGTCTTGTAATATCTATGGTTAGTCAAAATTAAAAAGGTATCACCTAATACTGAAGTACTCATTTACTCTGCACTATCGTAACTGGACTAGTGCAGCTATTTCCATTTAATGCATTAATTTAAAGTTCACACCCTTCTTCTCCCCCTTCACTCTGCTGGTGGATATATGGTGCTACATGCTCTCCACATTTCTCACTATCCCTTTCATCCATTTATTGCCCTGTCTGTTTATTTACCATCTACTCTGCAATGAATTCCCACCTCCTATCTCAGGCCGCGCTTATAGTACCGTCGACGTGTGACGTCACCGCAAGCGAAAGTTGTATTTCGCATTGCGGCGGCGTCACAAGCGTCCAGGCTCCTGATGTGTTCAGGGGCTGTCACATGAGGCGACAGCCCCTGAAAAATCAAATAATTACTGTAAGCACAGCCTTAGATTGTGATTTTATTTTTTTATATCCGTATTAAACTCATGGAATCTCTGTAAATCAGTATTGAGTATTTGCTTTATCCGAGGAAGAGAGAACTCTGAAAAGCTTGTCTTATATCTATTGGTCAGTCCAAATAAAAAAAAAAAGGTATCACCTAATACTGAAGTACTCATTTACTCTGCACTATCGCAACAGGACTAGCACGGCTATTTCTACTTCATTCATAAAGAGCTAGATGACTGCCCAGCTCTGTGTACATATACATATACATATATACACATACACACACAGATCGCTAGTGACACACACTTTAGGATTAGGACAGGCTGTTACATAACAGTGGCTCTGAGTCAACTGGTAAGCATATGTTACAGCAGCACACCCTATACTGCGCCCCACATTGCACCCAACATACAGCTGCCCAGCTCTTGCAAGTATAATGTGGGGCATTATTACATTGAACACCTGTACACACCAACAACCAAAGTGTGAAGCAGCTGCAATGCTGTGACATGAGGAGGTCAGGATTCCTCACTGCCCCAGGGTGTCACTAGATGTGCATGGCTTCTAGAGGCGAATCTGCTGTAATTTGGGGAGGGTTCCGTTAATTATAAGCACTAGTATCACCCCCCTACCCTACACACAGTTGTGTCACCGGGAGATCCTCTGAATCTGTGAGATCTCTGGGTACAAATAAAGATACATACATTTCAATGGGAGTTCAAGAGACAGACTAGGAAAAAGAAAGTCACTTCTAGTGACAGTCCACGGACCCTTCAGAATCCATCTGCCAGCACTAAGAGGTGGTCCTCATCCTGGAACCAAAACAGAGGGGGGGGGCCTACAATGCCATATACAGGGGCCCCAGTCAAAGGGAATCACTCAGATACTGGCCCCCCGATCAAGGGGACCCCCTCCCCCAAGATAATAGCATCCCAATCAAGGGGGAACCTCACCCAGTGGTCACAAATAAGAGAATCCCCAGATACGGGGGGGGGCATAAACATGGTGGGAAAGAAACAGGGGCACATAGCTCCCTCAGATAGATGCCAATTGGGGGGGTCCATTCACAGGGCCCTACTGCCCCCTCCTCACCTGGCTGGCCTTGTAGAACTGCTTCTTGAACCCGGCCACAGACATGACGCCGGCCGGTGGGACTCACGGACACGGAACTCGTACACTCGGACTCCCGGACACAGCTCAGCCTCCTCTCCGCCCCCTCCTCAGGAAATTACATGGCAACCGCTCACTTCCGGTAAGATGACAGGAAGAGGGGGCGGGCTCGGGGGGAGGGGCTTCTTCCGGCCAAAGCGCTGTCACTCACAACGGGGTGAGAGGAGACTGAAATGCGGGGCGGCCACCTTTAAATCGGGCAAAGCACAAGCGCTGAGAAGCAAAGGGATATATGACCGTGTACGATACCAATACAATCACTGTAACATGTATATATTACACACAACAGGATAATTATATGTAATGCAGGGCCGACGCTGCGTGGGGGCTCTGTGTGCTGGCTTCTGGTTTTCCAGTCCTTTAACCTGCCCTACTCTCACAGCAGGCAGTGCCTCCATTAAAGATGGCCACGGGGGCTTCAAGCCTTGTGACGCAGTTTAGGTCCCTGCCCACCGCAGGGGGCTGAGATTTACAGCCAATCGTTGTATGGAAAGGAAAGTTCCGCCTATAATTATTGTGACGTAGGGTTTAGCCAATCAATCAGCGGGTCGTAATTTGCCACTTGCATCCAATCCCGGGCGTCCAAAACAGAGCGAGCCTGTGGCATATACGGAGCTGGCCGGGGATTGGTTCAGTTTTTTGCCCGAGGTCACATGAGTGTGTCCGGCCAATCGGGTGCTAGGGCGGCCGGCTGCTCCGACCCTTCCCGCCAAAATACAAGCGCGAGACACAGGGCGCGCGGAGCGCGAAGTTTACCGGGGACGGGACTGAACCAGGGCAGGGCACACCGAGACCGCGGGGAGGGGCCAGTGAGACCGCGGGGAGGGGTCCGTGAACGGCTGCAGCGGCCGGGTGTCTGAGTCTGGAGAGATGCCGGGGACTGAAAGACCGGAGAACGGAACTAAGACCCGAGAGAAAAGCAAACGGAGCCCGGCAGGTAAACACAGGGATTTAACCGTGCGTGTAACTGACGTCACGTATCTTCTGACTGACGTCACGCGTCCTCTGACGGTGTGTGACGTAAATATACCTGGTCGTGACATCGTTTAGCCCAATTAGGAAGCGAAATATCCTCCATTAACAATAACACCTTTCTATATTACCCCGCTGTCTAACACTGATATACACGCATGTGACCTACGCTCCCCCTATATAACGCTGCTACATAGGGCTGTGACAGACCCCCTCCCTCGACATAACGCTGTAACACAAAAGACACAGCTACCCCATATAAACCACCCCATATAACGCTGGGACAGACCCAACCCCCATATAAAGCTGCTAAAAAGGGATGTCATTGCAGACCCCCCCCATATAAGACTCTAATAGGCTGTGACAGACCTTCCCTTCTATATAACACTATTAGGAGAGCAAGACGTTCCTCCTCTAACCCCAGTTATGAGGAGTTATGACCCAGTGCACTGATTGGGGGCATCTTCATTTTTTTTTCTGCAGCCAAATCAACACCCAGAGCTGCACCAGGAAAGAAGATGGTTCAAGGTACTATAACCGGGCTGGAGGGAGATTGGGTGGCCATTTATCTATTTGCCCCCTCAAAAAGGTCAAAATGCAAAGATCTGCGGTACCCCCCCAAAAAAAAAAAATTCCTCCAGCTTGTTACCCTAAAATATCTACTGTGAGTCTAGAACTCTAGCCCAGATATATGCATATACAAATACTATTGCTGTGGTTGGTCTTGTATTTTTAAATAAACTGCATTCTTTATTATAACTTGGATGATTACAGTAAACAGAATGGTGGGTAGCTGTGTTGGTACTTACTTCCATGTTGTAACAAAGGAGGGAGAGGGAGCATGATCCCTTTTATTGGGCCAACAAATAGTAAATGTGTTACAAGCTTTCAAACCTCTTGGGGTCCTTCATCGAGAAGGAACATTTTAAACCCATTTTAAACCCATTATGTATAATATTACAATAACAGCAATTATTGTCTGAGTTATATATCCACTATGGCAAAGTATTTTTCAGGGAGTCAGGCCCCAGGTTGTCACAAAACACAGGTTGCGTATACTGCCCTACATGAGTGAGCCATTTGATTAGTCATTGTCTTAATTTAAAGCAGTAATGCAGAAGGTCCTCCGGATGTGAACTGAGCTACTACTTTTTAAGCCGTTTCCCAAGTTCCTCCTGGGGAAACGGCATGGCTGCCAAGTCTCATCGGATCCACAGGAACTTACAATGTCATTGGTTGCAGCTTCCTATTGGACGATAGCCTTGTTTTCACTGAATGCACTGGTACCTGCACCAGTAAGGATGGAAACCAGAGGACCCCCCCTCTGTTCCAAATATGTAAGGCTGACAGGCCTGCAGTGTGAGGCGGCGTCTCGCATGCTGACAGGCCTACAGTGTTTTATCTGCTCATTTTAATGTTCTTTATTTTCCAGCTCGGTTACCTTTCAAGCGCATGAATCCTGTCCCAAAGGAGGAGGAAGGAAATCTGAAACCGAAGAGAGTTAAAAGCAGCCAGAATGCCTCAACCCAAAACAGCCTTCACCCGCTCAACACGTCCACAGAGGACCTGGAGAATGACTGTGAAATGGAGACAGAGGAACTGCCTCCGCTCTCAAAGACTGTGAACGGGAGGGGGCCACTGGACCAGTTTTTCAGGAAGAGCGCCAAAGGCAGCCATTCGACCCAATCCATCACCATTGACCTAACAGAGGACTCAAACAGTGGCCTCCCCAACCAGACCACGCTACATAAAGAGACCCCCACAGACCTGACAAATGGAACTGCCCCCCAGGAGAGCAGCCCACCCAGCTTTCTGAAGTCCAGTCAGACTGACCACTGCAATGTTTCTATGCAGGCTGAGACTCAGGAGCAAGCTAACTGTGCTAAACTTTCAGAGCTGTGCTCCGACTTGCAGGAAGCTAGAAAACCGCAGAGCAATAACACATTTGTGAAGCAAATAAGGCTGCCTGTGGTAGTACTGGAGAAGCTTGTAGTTACAAAGCCGTCGCCCGTGGAGGAGGGAGAGCACGAGGAAGATTCCTCTGCAGAAGAAGACTCTGCCACCCTTTCCTCCCCCAGTTCCTCGGTTTCTGGGAGCTCTCCTGATGGCAAGACAGGTCCCGAGCACAGGGACCGTATCAGCCCCTCACCGGCCACCACACCGGTGCATAAAGTGAGTCCTCGTACTCTGGCCGCTGCTTGTACACCCGCACTATGGGCTGGCTACTGCTCCGGCCTCTTTCAGTGTGGGAGACAGGAGGGGTACGTCCTAGTGAGTGCACAAGATGAGATTGCCAGCGTGTGATTAAAACCGGCATTTTCCCATATAAACACTTTAGTCAGAAAATAGTAATGTACACATTTGCCCTTAATGTGACAGTTCTTGCTGCAGCTAACCACTGTCTATAACCAAGTGCAGTTCAAGGACCCTGTATCCTGTAAGATGTTCAAATGCTGCTTTTGGTGAATCAGATTGGATTACTCTGAGATTTCCATTTGAAACAGATACTTTGGTGCATCTGCACAATTCAAATGTATTCTACTCGCTTTTTCCAGAGATGAGAAATGTTCCAACGCGTGTGTAAAAAGTATGTTTCTTCTTTTCTTTCAGGTTACTGGGAACAAACCTTCTACAGAAAAGAAAAGACAAAGAGTAAGTTTGGTTGTAAAATACTGCATTATATTATTTCGGCAGTGGGTGCGGTCTGTGACCAATAGACGCATGTCATCTTAATTGGGTAAATGTTTATTCGTGATTAAAATGAACGTGCTGTATGTTGGCACCGTGAATTGCCACACTTCAAACCTGCATCGGTCTCCTAAAACAGCAGAGGTTAAAGCAGCATTTTACTTTACAAGAGCTTTTCTTGCCCTTTCCAACGCTGTTTGTTTTTAAAATCTAATGCTTCGTTCAGGAGGTATAAACGTTTTAACTATTAACTGCCTGGATGGTTGGAGAGCTCCAAGCGACACTACTTTTTTATTGTAATAGGTTTGAAGCCAGGAGGTCTGCGGAGCTGAACCGTGTTGACTTCAGCTCCGGGGGTACTTGCCTCCCGTAGGTTCTGCCGGTATCTCTCTGCAGTTTAACGCTCCGCGTCACGTGAGCCAATAGGAAGAGACCAGAGATGAAGTTGCATTCTTATTGGCCCGTGGGACTATAAAACAGCCATATTGATCACCCAGCCAGGGCTCTTGGCAGCACCTAACGAGGTAATTATCTCTGGAAGTAAGGGGTCCCTGGAGCTGAAATCAACATAGTTCAGCTCCGGAGAGCCCCCGTTTAAAAAAAAAAAAAAAAAAAACAGGTGTTGCTTGGAGTGTCTCTTTAAAATGAAGCTCTCTCCCAGAACTCATTGGAAGTCTAAAGGTTACCATGGAGCCCCAGCAGCTAGAGAGGAACAAAGCATGTTTTGTTTTGTTTTTTTTAACACTAGAAAAGCATCAATAAAATAAACTGGACCTGCTCAGGGGGCCAAGATAGGAACGTAGAAGTAAAACTTATAAAGACTTCTGGGGGGATTGCTGCTTTATTGAACCCACTTAATTTTCACCCCATCCTATGCAGATGTTAAGGGCCGATTTTCTCTGCACCCCCACACTGTTTCTTGGGGCTAAGAAGCTCTAGTTATCTGGAATCCTCCAATGTGGAGCGCAGATCAACTGTGTATCTTCAGTGGGGTGGGATTCTGAGCATGACTTGCTCATGATATGGGGAACTTGCTAGTAACAGATTTGGGGGTTAACCCCTTGGTGCCAGAGGGACCTCTGCAGTGCGTTGGTGTCCCCTCTGGAAGCGAAGAAGTTTGAACCTGGACTGTTGGTGTTCTGTGGCATCCTTGCGAGGGGCAACCTGCCTCCTGACCTGCAATGCCCAGGAGCCGTGGTAGAGGAAATTCCTGACCTGTGTACGGTTCTCACCCGCGCGCTCTCCCCCCGCAGGACAAAGAGCAGGAAGAAAAGAGGAGGAAGCTGCAGGCCGAGAAGGAGGAGCGAGAGCGGGTGAAGGAGGAGGCCAAGGTAACCAGGGAACGAGCGAAGGAGGAAGCGAAGAAGAAGAAAGATGAGCGGGAGAAGGAGAAGGAAAAGGAGAAGAAAGAGAAAAAGGAGAAGGAAGACAAGGAGAAGGCGGAGAAACTACGGCTCAAGGAGGAGAAGAAAAAGGAGAAGTTGGATGCCCTGGAGTAAGTTTCTTTGCTCTGGTGTGGGGAAGGTGGCGGGGCAATGGGTCAGAACTTTGCACGCACGTTGCATGGTGGTAGTTTACACACTTGCTGCAGGAGGCATGGAAATGGTTAATTTGGTTGCTCTGGTTCCCAAAGCAGCAGTGTTACCACCTCAGTACCTCTGACGTGGCACTCAATGCATGTCCCCCCTGCCAGAGCCATTGCAGTGCTACCTGTTTTGGTTATCCATTTAGCACTTGTATCCAGTTGCCTGGATGTGATTTTTAAGATGCAGTAGTATTACACACTGAGTCACAAGTAGTGAACCGGGGTCTAAAGCACATGTGGAAGGTTGCTCTCATCCCCAACAGTCGGCTCATACTGATAATGCTCAGGAGGTAGGTATAATGCTGACAGCAATTAGATGTTTTATAATAAAGACACAGACTATTCCTGTTTTCAAACCAAGAGCTGACTCCTGTTTGCATTACAGGCCCTTGGTGTGTGGAGTGAGGATGCGGTTTCTTTGAATATTCTGCATTCATCTTGTTAATTCCTCTCTGCCGACTGTTTTGTTTCAAAGGGCTAAACAAGAAGAGAAACGGAAAAAAGAGGAGGAAAAGCGGTTAAAAGATGTGGAAAAGGTACAGCTCGTACTTTGTACAAAAGCACTTGTTTTATGGTCTGTGAAATAGTTACCACCTAATTGTGATTCCTGTGTGTGAGTGCCCTTTTCACATTTGTTTCCTAGCATATGAAAGCAGGGAAGGCTGAAATCACAAGGTTTTTCCAGAAACCCAAAACTCCACATGCCCCCAAGGTAAGAATCACTTTTGGTAAAAGGGTTTCACTTGGCACCGGTGTTCTGCAGGACTCGAGCAGAAATCTCGCCTTCCCTCACCAGCCACGAGACCTGTTCATCCCCAGTCTCTCAGACCCAGCAAAATCCCACAGCTGGTGCAGGGGTCGGCAACGCCCGTCCTCAAGGGCCACCAACAGGAAAGGTTTTCAGGATACCCCTGCTTCAGCACCGGTGACTCAATCTTTGACTGAACCACCGGTGCTGAAGCAGGAATATCCTGAAAACCTGACCTGTTGGTGGCCCTTGATTGGAGTTGCCGACCCCTGCTTTGGTGAGAGCTGAACTGCCCCTAGTTAGTTCTTCCATTCTTGACCCTTACTGGGTAACACATTTACTGACTTGTTCAGCCTCATCGCTGGCACGTCACAGAGGAGGACATTATATATTGAGGCGCCGTATTAAAATATTGTGTCTAAAGGGATTTGTTAAAGCCTAAGCATGTTATGTTTAAAGATGCACTTGGTAACGGGGATATACCTGTGTGTCTTGCCCTCCCCCCTCTCTCGCTGAGTTTGCTCTAACCTGTTCTTCCTTTCTCCCCTCTTCGCCCCCCGCCCTCTGGCTCCTCTCAGACCTTTGCCAGTTTCTGTGGCAAGTTTGCCCCCTTTGAGATTAAGAAGAACATGGCCCTGGCCCCTCTGTGCCGCATTGACTTTGACCAGGAAGCCTCCGAGCAGCTGGACGAGCTCCTGCAGCAGCAGAGCTCCGACCGGTCCTTCCTGAGGGAGATAAAGACCCGGGCGCTGCGCAGGTCGGAACGCACCGTGGTGCTGCGCAGGGGCGTGGCCGCGGAGAGCAGGTGTGTGGCGGGCGCCTCATGCTGTATCTGCGCCAGGGGTTTACAACCTTGTTACCACGGAGGCATCCATTTTATTTTTCTGAGCTTTCCGGGAGTCTTGGCTTCCCTGTTGTACTCTTATAACCTAAAAACCCATCGTTGTAGTAGTAGCCTGTATTCTAATTTTGTTTTCGTATGCATATATAAAGTAACCTTTTTGTTTCCTTAATCATTTTGGAACGCTACATGGATTATACACAATCTGCTTATTTTATAGCTTTTATTACATATAAGGAGTCCGAGTGAAACCTCCAGGTCTCTTACCATGCCAGTAATCCCTGGGAATAGATATTATTCGGGTTACAGTGTAAAGCTGGTGTTCGATATGGACATCCCTCCATGTGCTCTCCTCCGCAGTGATGTGATGGCAGTGACCAGTGAGGCAGACGAGGTGCAGGTCCTGGAGGAGCCGGACGCTGCCCTGGATGGGGAAGTGATGCTCGTTGAGTCAGAGAAGAAGGACGATGTCCCAGAGCGCAGGAAATTTGGACGAATGAAGCTGCTGCAGTTCTGTGAGAATCACCGTCCTGCGTACTGGGGCACGTGGAACAGAAAGAGTCAGGTCATCTGCTCACGCAAACCCTGGACACAGGACACTGTGAGTTGAGAGATATATATACATATATATATATATATATATATATACACTGCTTGTGTATAGGGGGAGACGGCTAGCACCACCGGCTGTTAATACATAGCACTATGTACATGTAAATCCTAATTTATGTAGCCCCCAGTCATATAGACAACAGTACAGGAAAGACCAGGAATACGGCAAATTGAAATGCAATACAGGCATCAAACCTAAAAGTAAACATTAGGCAAAGACATCCTTGTCCTGAAGAGCTTGCAGTCTGAGGAGGAGACCTGCACACACTGCAGGTGGTGTATGTGTTGTGGTTAGCAGTACAGGAGAGAAACATGCTTTATTCAGAAGGTATTTGTGAATGTTTGCACAGAATCAGTAGTATAATACATGAGCATTTGTAGAAAGAAATGTGCGCTGTACTTGGAAACACTACGTGTGCCTCCGGCAGCGCATCGGTATGGTGTAATCTGCTTCACTGTTGTCCCGTTAATAGATCATTGATTCATCTCCAGGTTAAAGTGTAAAACAAAAGATTTTGCCAGGATCTAAAAAACCCTTTATTTCCTTTTTTAAATGTCTTTTTGCAGAAGCTGTTGGACTATGTAGTAGACAGTGATGAGGAGTGGGAGGAGGAGGAGCCTGGGGAGTCTCTGTCCCACAGCGAGGGGGTGAGTGGAGACAGGAAGGTGACCTTCCTGTGGTGCTGACTAGAAGGATGTTAAATGGAGCTGAACTGTGTATCATAACGGACCCAGAATAAACCGTGACACTGATAAAAGGTGACACAATCAATCCCTTATGTGCTGTGTGGCCCTGCAGAGAACTTAAATGAGGATACGTAGAGTTGTCACATGAATCTTTTTGCCCCGGGCCCCTCTCCCCGGGCCCCTCTCCCAGGGCCCCTCTCCCCGGGCTGCTGCTTTGCTGCAAGTTTAGTTCTGTATTTCCATGTTTGTTAGGATGACGACGATGAGGCTGGAGAGGATGAGGAGGACAACGATGGATTCTTTGTGCCTCACGGTTACTTGTCTGAGGATGAAGGAGCCTCCGAGGTGGTGAGTGCCGGAGAAAGGGAGTGAGCGTATGAGCCAAAGCAGTGTGCGTACTTCTGAGGGTGCGAACGCAGGCTTTTTTTTAGAGAAGAAATAACATTTAGGCTGCGCTTCTAGTGCCCGGCGACGCGACGTCGCTCCGGAACAAATACATTGACTTCGTCGCAAGCGATTATAGTAAGCGCGACGGCGCGACCAAAAATGTTGAAGTATTTGATTTTTTTAGAGAGTCGCCACGTGGTTGTCTCTAAACCAATCGGAGACCGTGGCTCGCCCCCTTTCGTGACGTCCCAGGCCTTGTTGCCAGCGACGTCGCATCAAATTATAACTTTGGCGGGTAACGTCATCGGTCGCCAGCACTATAAGCGCGCCCTTACTGTTATCTTTGGTTAGGATGCAGACTTTACATGTAGAAATGCAAAATATTACTTGGTGATCCACCCTTCAACCTGCACAAACATCCAACACCATGTTTTTAAATCTGATCACTGAGCTTTCTCAGCAGATTTATTTTCTTTTATCAGAATTCTAGTTGGATGTTCCCCCAAGCAAATAACTCCTTATGTAAGGATTCACAGGCGCGTCTCCCTGAGACTTTATTACTGGCCCTCACAATGTGTCTGACACTTTATGTTCCTATGGGTTGTTTGTAGTAGTGTACCATGTAAAATATCTCAGTACCTCTGCTCCCCCCTCAGTGACTCGCGCTCTCAGTACCTCTGCTCCCCCCTCAGTGACTCGCGCTCTCAGTACCTCTGCTCCCCCCTCAGTGACTCGCGCTCTCAGTACCTCTGCTCCCCCCTCAGTGACTCGCGCTCTCAGTACCTCTGCTCCCCCCTCAGTGACTCGCGCTCTCAGTACCTCTGCTCCCCCCTCAGTGACTCGCGCTCTCAGTACCTCTGCTCCCTCCTCAGTGACTCGCGCTCTCAGTACCTCTGCTCCCCCCTAAGTGACTCGCGCTCTCAGTACCTCTGCTCCCCCCTCAGTGACTCGCGCTCTCAGTACCTCTGCTCCCCCCTCAGTGACTCGCGCTCTCTGTACCTCTGCTCCCCCCTCAGTGACTCGCGCTCTCAGTACCTCTGCTCCCCCCTCAGTGACTCGCGCTCTCAGTACCACTGCTCCCCCCTCAGTGACTCGCGCTCTCAGTACCTCTGCTCCCCCCTCAGTGACTCGCGCTCTCTGTACCTCTGCTCCCCCCTCAGTGACTCGCGCTCTCAGAACCACTGCTCCCCCCTCAGTGACTCGCGCTCTCAGTACCTCTGCTCCCCCCTCAGTGACTCGCGCTCTCAGTACCACTGCTCCCCCCTCAGTGACTCGCGCTCTCAGTACCTCTGCTCCCCCCTCAGTGACTTGCGCTCTCAGTACCTCTGCTCCCCTCCCGGTCCGTGACTTGCGCTCTCAGTACTTCTGCTCCTCTCCCGGTCCGTGACTTGCGCTCTCAGTACCCCTGCTCCCCTCCCGCTCCGTGACTAGCGCTCTCAGTACCCCTGCTCCCCTCCCGCTCCGTGACTAGCGCTCTCAGAACCCCGGCTCCCCTCCCGCTCAGTGGCTCGCGCTCTCGTTACCTCTGCGCAGTGGCTCTCAGTACTTACCTCCGCTCCCTTCTGCCGTCTCAGGAACAAACAGACCCAGAGAATCAGAAGGTGCGTCAGAAGTTGAAGGCTAAGGAATGGGATGAGCTGCTGTCCAAGGGGAAGAAGCTCCGCTTTCTGCAGCCCAGAGTGATCGGCTGTGTGTGGCAGGGCAGTGGGGCCAGTGAGATCAGGGTACTGCAGAGATTTGCCACCTGTGTCCTGGAGCTGCCTGCCGCTGAGGAGGAATTGGCGCAGGAAGCCAGTGGCAAGCAACGGTTTAAGGACTGGAAAAGTAAGGGGGCGGGGGTCAACAGAATTAACCTTTTCATGGATGGGATCACCCGTGAGCCATAGAATATATTATAAACCACTTCAGTCCCTTTTAATTGCTGAGATGATGGAGCTTAGATAAAACTATACAGGGAAATCCATACAAAGAAACCTACCTTGATGTATTATACAGCCTGGTTCAGGCCCAGGTTTGATGGATTTCTGGATACGTCCTGCAGTGCATCAGATTCCGGACAGAAACTCAACTGTCAGCGGAAACCCATTAATACATTGATATTGGGGAGTGTTGGGGGATAATGGGCTCTCGGGAGGATGCTCTGTAAGAGTAAACCTTATTACTATATCCTGGTCAATAAACAGATGCCAAACATGGATAAGCAAAGAGACCCTGGGGGAGACTAGGGCAGGGGTGCGCAAACTCTTCTCCCTGCGCCCCCCTACCTGCTCGCTCTGCTCCAGAGGCAAATTACGCCAGGTTGCCATGGTGACGAGTCGCTGGAAAGTTATGGTAAAGTTGCAGAGGCGTCACTCAATTCCCAGCATTTAATTGAAATGCCTTCAGGAGAGAACGCGGCCTGTAACGGCCACGTCACCCCTAAAAAATCTTGCACCCCCCCTGCTCTAGGATATGTTATGGGTATTGGACTGCAATCTTGCGTTAACTGCCTGTCGAGTTGATGGCAGTTAGCTCAGGATCGTGGTGCTGTAACCGATTATTGGAGTTTCTCTTTTCTACGTTATTTGCATTTTATCCTATTGTCGGCGTGCGTGCGTACGTGTACAAGGAGTAAATTTGCCCCTTACCCCATGCAGTCTTAACATCCCCCTCTTCTCCCCTGCTCAGTTCTGTCTCACCTCCTCCCACTGCTCCACGGGAATGTGAATGGCAGCAAAGTCATCATCCAGGAGTTCCAGGAGTGTTGCCGTCGCGACCTGTTCTCTGAGGGAGGTGCTAGTAACATGCCGGGCAGTGGAGGCACTAGTCCCAGCAGCCCCAACTCCAGACCCCTCACACCCAGCAATGACGTTGTCATGCCCTCAAAGGCCCGCCTCAAACGTATCATCTCTGAGAATTCTGTGTACGAGAAGCGGCCGGACCACCGCAGGTGCTGGTATGTGCATGCAGACGTTCTGAAGAGCTTCGAGCAAGAGAAGCTGCCTGTGCCGTGCCAGTGGACTTACCTCACCCTCCTGAGCTCATCCATTCGAGAGGACAGCAGTGCCAACGGGCCAGCTGGGGGATCCACACAGACCACGCCAGTGTCCGGAAAGCGGAAATCAGCAGGGAGCATGTCCATCACCCAGTTCATGAAGAGAGCCAAGGAACTGGAGACGGTGAGAGGCTAGAACACCGCACAAACGCTGAGCTCTTAGCTAGCATCCTCTCTACAGTTTTACAGGAGCAGGCCCTGCCTGAGAGCCAACTGTAACATCTCCCTGTACCTCGGGTAGTGATTTGCTAATGGTCACAAGGAACTGGAATGAGGGGGATAGGGAGGAGACTCGCACCACACCCTGTGATTACCACAGGGCCCCATCTCAATCCTATTGGGCAGAGGCAATACAGGTTACTGTAGGTGTGACGCTAGCAAGAATTTGGGGTCCACAAGGGCGCCATTAGTCATGAGCCAATGCATTTCCAGTAATGAGCAGTGTAGGCCCTGCTACTTCAGGTTCTGTTAGACCCCTCTCCCCTCTGTCGCACCCATTCCCACCCCTTCTATCTCTGTGGTACCCCCCTCTCTCTCCTCTGCCTCCCATCTTCTCAGAAGGCCGGTTCCCCCAGCAGGCCTTGCTTCAATGCAGCCGCTTTTTAACATCCTGGCTGTTGTGGGTTGTTCAGACAGGAGCTGTGGAGACGGACGGTTTCCAAGCAGATACGGAGGAAGAGGATGATGATGACTGTATTGTGGTGGGTGTGCAGCCAAGAAAAGGTAAATATACACTGAGTGTGCAAAATCCAGGGCATATAGAGGGAATGAACTACAGAGGGAGTGGGTCAAATGCGCGATAAGACTCCTTCATGGACTCATACGTTTCGTGCTATTCTCTTTCTCTCCCCCTTCCCTCATTAGGAGGTTGGCACATCTGACCTCTGTTTATATGGAGTGAGGTTTCATTGGCCATAAATGCATAAGCTGATACATTTTTGGATGCTGTAATATAAAACTGGTGATCTTTTCCACAATGTCACTCACCAGGCAGCGCTGTCCTGCTTGTTTACATGTGTTCTGTGCTCTGTGCCCCTCAGATGCTGAGTTCCAGCAGACAGCCCCGGAAAGCGTAATAATGGAGGTGACCTCGGGTGAAGCTGCTGGTGTCACAGTCTCTATTTAAGCTTGAAACATTAATACTAATTGTATGTATGTAGAATTTTTTTAGGACATTTTTTTTTTAAACGCCTGCTAAAGGTTTGTAAGTGATGTACGAGGCTACAGACTTTGTCCCCGTGTAAAGATGACAGCACTTTGTTCACAAGCAACTTCCAAAAAAGTAAACCAACTGCTGATTCGCTCGTATGATAATTCAGACTGTATAAAGATTGCCCATTAGTCCGTCTTTAATAAAGCATTATTCAAATTCAGACTGTACATGTGCCTGTGATGTGTATGCAGAGGTCTGCTTTTTTCCTTGTAAGCTTGGCTCACACTTTGCAGCAGGATGCTAAACCTGGGGGCGAGGTCCTGCTACTGCCAATGATGCTAAAGTGGCTGCTGGTTTGTGGGAGTTGGTAAGTGACACAGGTAGCACTGAAATATACAAGGGGCAGAAGCTGCAGCAACCTAATTGGATCACAACCATGCTGCACATAATAGGAGCGTTTGAGAGTTATGTGGCTTGTATCATGTGACCGTTCCCTTCTCCCACCGTGAAGTTTGGTGAGGGGATGTATGCAGACTTGGACCATGTGCTGGGTTCAGGTAATGCCATGATTCAGACACCCACGGGTGATATACTATGCCTGGGTCAGGCTTGCTATTTTGAGGATCTGGAATAGAATCAACATGACCCAATTTCCTCAACCTCATACACAATTAAGTGTTGGCATTTTATGAGTGGTAGGCAGGAGCTCCAAACTGCTCTTGGCTTCAGTGCAGACACTCCCTGCTCCTCTCCCTACCATAGCTTCTAGTTCAATCACATATGGCATCAGCCTGTTCTCTAATACAGGGGGGGGGGGGTGTAAGGAGAGAGCTGAGACAACTCCAATGCTGTTCCAGGTGTGCTGAACCCCCACATAACAGTGACCCGGTGGCTCCTGAGCTAAGCAGCTGCCCAGTCACTGCTATCCTTCCTCTGCTAGCACCGGAAGTTGCGTCAACTTGCAGCTGATTAGGAGAGGCTAGAGCGTGTGCTAGCAGCTCACTTAGAAAGTGAGATGTCAATGAGTGTGAGTCAGAGGTGAGGGTTGGGGTTCCCCAGAATCTCAATTGAATTCTGGGGTTCCCTAACAAAAAAAGGTTAACTTGTACAGTAGACAGCAAGGCGGAGGGCTTTTTCCCCTTTCATGGGCATGCTTATATCAAAGGCAGCCAGAGCACAACGTGGAACAAATGAAAACTCCAATTCAGCTGCAGAGCTTCCGCGCAAGCTTTTTCCTCAAGCAGATTTCCAGGTTTCAGGAGTGCGCATCGCCCTTGTGATGTCACGAGGGACCACGCGCACACTGCCGAACCAGGTATAATCAAGGCCTAAGGCTGCGCTTATAGTGACAGCGCTTCAAAGCAAATGTATTGAAGGGTGCGCTTAAAGTACGCACGACGCGACTGCTTGGTCGCTGGAAGGCAAGTCAATTTTTTCAGTGATGGCGCTGGAAGGCAAGTCAATTTTTCCAGCGACTAGCGTGATGTCGCTGTCACTATAAGCACAGCCTTAGGCCTCGGCCAAGCTTCCCGCTGAGGCTCAGGGAAAGCAGGTGCTTTCCCTGCGTGCCGTCGGGGCGGGCCAGTGACGTCACGGAGCTGGTTCGCCCTCATTGGGCGAACTGCTCACGTGACCGGCCCTGCGCTTGAATTTAAAAATTACCTAAGACCTACGTTTCCGCGCGCTTGCGGAAGCGTAGGCGAGCCCCTACTAAAGCCACTCTCATTGCAGCTGTAGGGGCTCACAGGTAAGTGCAAGCGCGCCTCAGCGCTGACCATGGCCGAGGCCTTGTGCTGCAAGTGAGACCAGTTACTTTCTAAGCATCTCATGATAAACTCGCACGTCCCGGTTTGGAGTTAAAGCCTTCAGTTGTCAAACTGTGCAAACCGTTTACTTCTGTTTTAAGAAATGCTCAGTCTGGTATACATAAATACAAAGCAAATATACATGGCAGTAGTACAGAACGTATCCTGACAGATGCTATTAATACTAATGTCTAAAATACACATTTGGTCTTTGCTGTTTGTTTTTTTTTTGTCTCAAGTCTGACATTTAAACTGTGTACTTAACTATTTGCGGCCAAAGGTGTCTGTCCCCTCTGGTAACAAAGGGGTTAAGATTAAATTAACCATTACATATTTAGCTTGGGGCATATTAAAGATGCATTGGCGTACGCCTTTAAAAAAACTTTTCAAATCATAGTGCAGGTGGGGGCATTTGATTTTGGGCCATATTTAAGATGGATTCCCCTTATTCTCTGTGCACACGTTAGCATACAAGGCCCTTTTATTGTTTAAGTTTTTAGAAGGGAGAGGCAAGCGAGTAGCTAAAGCCCAGAGCTTAATTTGGGCATTAAAGCTGCAGTTCAGTCTTTTTTTTTTTTTTTTTTAAATTTATTTTTTTACTTCAATAGTTGTTTGCAATCTCTAATTACCTAAAGAACTGTATAGCTGCCGGTCAATTCGTTCTCCATGTATTGATAGGTCAAAATTTGGTGACATAATTAGTGAAGGGATCTATTTATATTCTGCTTGTCTGTCAGTGGAAGCTCATGAATATTCATGAGCACTCCTGCACTGACATGTGCTAGAGGGAGGGCAGGGCTGACAAAAGGGTGTGCCAGGGCTTGTGACAGGACATGAAGGGGCAGTGCCTTAGCAAATGGCTGTTAAAATAGAATACAAGAAAATTGGTCTTTCAAAGTTGTTTTTTTTAAAACAGAAAATGCTAAAAGTATTGTTTCTTACTACAGAACTGATTAAAAAAACACACATGCAGGATATTGACTGAACTGCAGCTTTAAGAATTATAGTTAAGATATTAGGGGAAAAAATTACTTTCTGAAGGGGTTAAAAAGAATATTGGTCTGAACCATATTTTTCCAAACTCTGTAGGCTTCATATCCCTAATGTGAGGAAGCAGCAGCAGTTTTCTTACGCTCAAAACAATAACAAGCACGTTACTGCATAGAAAGCATACACAAAACAATAGGGTGATTTCTGAGGAGCACAGATTGTGAAACGCTGGCAAATGTTTAACCGCGTGGCTGCCTTGGAGACATGACACTACAGGGAAAGGGTTAAATAAGAATAAATTCACCTCTGACCTCCCTCTGGTCTAATAAAGGGAGTCAAAGGTGAACTTCAGCTCTGGCTGCTCTGATCCTGTTTCCCTGCTCATGCTGTAGTGTCCCATATGTTTTATTTCAGTAACAGGAAGCCAAGGGAGGGACAGAGCACCCTCATTGCTAGAACAGTGTCTCTGCGCTGGACAGCAGGTCCGGTTTGAGCACGCTGTCTGCTCCCTTCCCTCCCGCAGCCTCTACGTCAGCCATGACCGCGGCATCCCAGCGGAAGGTCAGCAGTGCGGACGGAACCTGAAGAAGGTATAGAGATGAGTGAATTATACCCATTTTTAAAAAGAGTGAGGACCAGGGCTAATAGGGGCATCGTGAGGCCACGCTAGCTCAGTGTGAAGGGGACGTGCTTCAGTGAGAGGAGGGAGTGGGGAAGGGGAGTAAGCTTAAGTTAACACAAAAAGAAGATGTGTCATTTTGATACCCGTCCCCCAAAAGACTTCATGCTGCGTCTCACTTACCAACCCACACTCATAGAAAGCTGGCTGATCATCATCCTCCAGCTTGTGGCCCCCGGGGGCCAGCAGCTCAAACGGGAGCCAGTCATTCTGCAGCTTTTCTCGGACAAAGTCAAACAGGGCAGACACTCGCTCACGGGCGTAGAACATGCCTGAAACAACACACCTGAGTGATGCGGGGAAGAGACTGGACATTAGAGCCAGCAGCACACTGCTCTGTAGGGTTGATGTGGCAGAGGTGCCCTGTCAGGATGTCCCTGTGTGTTCTCCCTGCATGTTTTCCCGCGGGGTGGGGGAGATGCTGCTCACCCTGCAGGATGTATCCGTCAGGCAGTCTGATTCGCAGCACCGTGTAGTTGTATTTCCGTAGTTCTCGCTGCTCCTCCTTCTCCCGCATCGCTTTGGTCCTCAACATGGCATTCCGCTCCAGAGCCTCCGTCCTTAGAGCAGGGACAGGGACAGCAGTCAGAGGGGGAGGGGGGGGGACAGGGACAGCAGTCAGAGGGGGAGGGGGGGGGACAGGGACAGCAGTCAGAGGGGGAGGGGGGGGACAGGGACAGCAGTCAGAGGGGGAGGGGGACGACTGCTGAGTACATGAAGAATGAGCAGAGGGGACAAACACCAATATTCAGCATAGTGAGCATGCCCTCTACAATGATGAGTATACTCTGAAAATGAACACGCTGCACTGTATAATGATACAGAGCACCAATACACTGATAATGAAAATACTGCGCTGTATAATGATGCCGAGTATCTCTATACAGATAATGAAAACGCTGCACAGTAGTGATGTACCGAGCACTGGATAATTACCCGGCGCTTTTTCAGCTACCCGAAAATTACCCAGACCCAGCAGCGGGGCCGGTACCGGCACCAGGTAATTTCATAGTAGCTGAAAATACTTCAACACTTACCTGCAGCCTGCGACGGACGGTGAGGAAGACCGGAGAGGAAGACCGCGGCGACATCTGGGAGCAGCAGCAGACGTCCTGGTGGCGGTGGCAGCAACAGAAGTCTGTTTTCAGCCAGCGGGAGCAGCAGGAACACAGAACACGGCCGATGCCTGGGGGAGCCGGGGAACCACGAGACCGTAGCAGGAGCGTTCCTATTGGACAGCCGGCTCCTCCCCGGCTGTCACCGCCACCAGGACGTCTGCTGCTGCTCCCACAATGTCGCTGCAATCCTCATCACCCTCCGCAGCGGTCTTCCTCACCTTGCAGGCAAGTGCCGTCCAGGTAACCGGGTACCCGGCTGGGTAAAATGATTCATTTTGACCGCGTACCCGTTACCCGGTTTTCTGAAAACGTAGGACCCGATACAACACCACTGCACAGTATAGTGTTACTGAGCTGTCTGTACACACTTCTCACCTCTCTCATGCCTTCAGGTTCTCTTTGGGTTAAGAGGGGACGGGTCACATAGCGCCCTCGATTTCTCACCTCTGCCGCTGCTCCCGTTTGAGCTCTTCAGCTGTCAGGCTGTAGAAGTTATCAGGGAGGTCAAAGTGCGCAGCCTGCAGGGAGGGAGTAAAGATCCGCGGCTGGCGCTCCAAGGTGGCCCTCAGCGGCTCTGCGCTCCGCAGTGCATCCCGGTGACCCAACAGAGCATCCAGATTCTCCTGCGTTGCATTGCTCAGCACATAGAATTCTTCCGTCACCTCTGGGACATTGAGAACGTCACTGCAACAGGTGCCCAGTACAGTCTCCAGCCACCTGATTGGCTCCCACTGTTGTCAGGCATACGCTTACATATCACATGTGAAAGCAGCTCTTTAGAATGTCCCATTCTTTCACACCATGAACAGAGACCCATGTTAATAACACAGCCCAGTGACACTGCCCCTCCTCTTGTCCAGTCACAATTTCCCTCATCTTGTCTTGGCCCAGTGATACTCCCCAGGGACTCCTCACCTTGTCCTGGTACAGGAAGCATCATCTTCTCAAATCCAACAGCCTCAAAGAATTCAGGGGCTCCCTCCAGACAACCGATCCGCTCCTGGGGACCAGTACAGACGGACAGAGGCACAGAGAGAGGGAGACAGATGGAGAAACCGAGAGACAAAGACAGACTGTTATAGTGAGTAGAAGGTTGGAAGGGATGAGTGGTGTCATGTCTGATACACAGCCCACCCCCTTTCCTGGTTTGGCACAGACTCACCTGGAACACCTTGTTGGACAGTCTAATCTTATGATATTTCTCCTCATCTGGGTGGCTGATGATATTGTCCAGGTACCTGCAGTAGAGGCAGTAACAGCATCATGTCAGAAGAGGCAGTCAGATAAGGGACCCTGCGTTCAGCATCAGCTCTTCCCTCCTCCTAGGGCTCAGGAACAGATATAACATACTAACATGTAAAGAAGTGCTCTGCTAGGCACAATGGCATTCAAAGGGCTAAAATGTCAGGTAAATCAGCAGAGACAGCTCTACCCCAGAACACACCATGAGGGGAGTGCTAAGGTCTCTTCCCCCCCCCACCATCCACCCCAACCCCCGTACTCACTTTGCCACAGTCTCGACTCCAAGCTTCACTTTCTCTCGCTCTTTGTTGAACGTGTGAATCTGCATGATGGCGGCAGTGGTGGGATCCACAGTGGAGAGCTGGAGGTAACAGGGATAGTCACTGCAGTGTCACCACCCTGCCAGGGCATAGAGTCACTGCAGTGTCACCCACTCTCCAACCCCCCCCCCCCCTCTCTGGCATTCAGTCACTGCAGTGTGTCAACTTCCTTAGGGAACAAAGTCATTACAGGGTCCGTGTCACCACCCTGTTCCCTCTCACCCTCTGTATGGCCTCTCTGATGTGCCCATCTCTCTCCTCCTTCCTTAGCGTTTCACCGGTCAGCGGGCAGCTAAAAAGGACATTGCAGATGGTTCTGGGTTCCTTCCCAGCAGCAGCAAGAATCTGCCAAAACAGGACACGCATCACTCTCTGCCCCCAGTGACACCCCGACCTCTGCCCCAAGTACCATCTTACCTCGTGATCGGGGGAGGCCTCCGCCGCCTCCTGCTCTGCCTTCAGCTCCCTCTTCACTGAATGGGAAGAACAATACATTACAGGAGTACTCAAAAAACATCCATGTACACACAGACTTTAATGTACACCCTGAGCACGTGACAAGGTGATATCACCCAGGAGATCACAGCTTGTATATTAGGTCTCAAATGCATTAGAATATGAACCATAGAGAAGAGGAGAAAGTACAAATATTAGTAATATATAAATAAGAGCTTGGGCCATTTATTAGTGTATTTGTAGATATAGATATAGATATATATATATAATTTCACGGCAACGGAGAACCAGTCAACCCACTTAGTCTACCCATTTTATATTTAGGATAGCCTGGTCTATCCCAAGCCTTTTTTAATTCCCTTACTGTATTAGCCTCTAATATCTCTTTTGAGACGGTATTCCACCAACCTTTCCGTCAAGTACATACACACACACACACACACACACACACACACACACACACACACACACACACACACACACACACACACACACACACACACACACACACACACACACACAATACTTCAGAAAAAAAGCCACGGAGGATGCCACACACCCAAGAGCTGTCCCCAACTCCCTAAATCCCTCCTGCAGTACTCCAACAGGCACACCAGCCAGGCCATCAGTCTATAGATGGACAATACCATGGACCGTGCCCTCCTGCCTAAACAATTACCAACATTGAACACTCGACATTCTAACCCTCAGCTTTGTTTCAATAAGCTGATATTTTGTGTACACACCTGCACTCGCTCCTCTGAGCGTCTACAGACGAAGCTTCGCACTCCTGCTGATTTCCTCCACTACAAACGTCTCCTGTCCTGTTAGAACTCAGCACCATTTCCAGCCATGCAAAGTTATGTATCCGCCCTTCACACTCACCATTCTGGCCCTCAACACATTGTTTCTCTCTCCCGCCTCAAAACTATTAACGGTCTCTCACCCTCCATCATCTCTCCTCAAACTTGTGCCGACTACTTCAAAGACCAGGTGGATTCTACCACATGGGAGATCCCACCATCTACATATGTTCTCCCGAATCCCCATATACTGCAGGCACTCTCTCTTCTGGAACAGAGGCGGGAGTATCTCAGTTACTCGTCTCTTTTCTCTCTATATACACGCTCCCTTGGTGGCATTTTTAATTTGGCTCCAAGTATCACCTGTATGTAGATGACACACAACTGAATGTACCCACTGAACCTCACATCTGCAGTACAGTCCAAGGTCTCCGTCTCATGACAACCTCACGCTGGGTGGCAGCTAGATAGACACCTTACATAGACTGAGCTGCTAATCATCCCACAAAAGCATTGGGCCCTTTTCCAATAGTCAGTAACAGTACAATTCATCTAGTTCTCCAAGCCCGTTGTTAAAGGGTCATATCTGACTCGTCTGTTTTGTTCTTCCCTCACCTTAATGCGACTGGGAAAAGTTGAGACCCCTCCATAACATATGCTAAAATAGGATGTTTGCTTTGTTTCTCTACTACTTAAATAGTAGACAGAGAGAGACAGAGAGAGACAGAGAGAGACAGAGAGAGACAGAGAGAGACAGAGAGAGACAGAGAGAGACAGAGAGAGACAGAGAGAGACAGAGAGAGACAGAGAGAGACAGAGAGAGACAGAGAAAGACAGAGAGAGGGAGAGACACAGAGAAAGAGAGAGAGAGGGAGAGACACAGAGAAAGAGAGAGAGAGGGAGAGACACAGAGAAAGAGAGAGAGAGGGAGAGACACAGAGAAAGAGAGAGAGAGGGAGAGACACAGAGAAAGAGAGAGAGAGGGAGAGACACAGAGAAAGAGAGAGAGAGGGAGAGACACAGAGAAAGAGAGAGAGGGAGAGACACAGAGAAAGAGAGAGAGGGAGAGACACAGAGAAAGAGAGAGAGGGAGAGACACAGAGAAAGAGAGAGAGGGAGAGACACAGAGAAAGAGAGAGAGGGAGAGACACAGAGAAAGAGAGAGAGGGAGAGACACAGAGAAAGAGAGAGAGGGAGAGACACAGAGAAAGAGAGAGAGGGAGAGACAGAGAGAGAGAGAGAGGGAGAGACAGAGAGAGAGAGAGAGGGAGAGACAGAGAGAGAGAGAGAGGGAGAGACACAGAGAAAGAGAGAGAGGGAGAGACAGAGAGAGAGAGAGGGAGAGACAGAGAGAGAGAGAGGGAGAGACACAGAGAGAGAGAGAGGGAGAGACACAGAGAGACACAGAGAGAGAGAGAGGGAGAGACACAGAGAGAGAGAGGGAGAGACACAGAGAGAGAGAGGGAGAGACACAGAGAGAGAGAGGGAGAGACACAGAGAGAGAGAGGGAGAGACACAGAGAGAGAGGGAGAGACAGAGAGAGAGAGAGAGGGAGAGACAGAGAGAGGGAGAGACACAGAGAGGGAGAGACACACAGATGTAGCAGGGGTGATTGCCCCCGCTGGCATGTAGAGGGATATCCTTTGATAGTGCACATCATCACTGCCATTGTAACACTCATGCCCCTTCCGCTCACCCTGGGTCCTGATGGTATCCCTGGACATCGGCCCCTTGCCTTTCCCTGGCTGTGAATCCATTCTCGCCATTGCCGCAGACGCTGCCGCTATCTGCGCATCCCCCGTGGGGGGCCGCCGAGGTTTGGGTGGGTCCTTGGGAACACTGTCATTGGGGAGATTTTGCCTGAGAGGAGAAAAGCAGATTAACAAGGAGGGGGGAGATGCCGGGAACCTTCACACGCGCACACACCCCCTTCCCCCTCGTGTGTGTCATTTACATGTGCAGAGTATATCTTCACCCCGTCCTGTCATAGGTCACACAGGACGCTGGGACATCAGGTCCCTGACACTCACTAACTGACGTCACTCTGCATGTGTAATTTCCGGTTAACATACAGATACATACTCTTTGTCCTCGCTCTGTGCCCACACACCCCTATGCCTGCTCCCCCCTCTCTGTGCCCATACACCCGTGTCCCGCTCCCCTCTTCCCACACCCATGTACCGCTCCCCCCTCTGTGCCCACACGTGTCCCACTTCCCTCTCTCCCCTCCCTCTTTGTGCCCGATACTCTCCTGTTCTGTACCTGCTGTCCTCACTCAGTCGCTGTCCATGCCCTGCGCTCTTGAATTTAATATCGTTTTTAATCCCCTGGAAGAATTTCTTCATCTCTGTGCAGTAAGTGGAGCCCCTGGTAGCATTACATAGAGAGACCCCTGTAATATACATAAAATAAATATCAGCTTGTGCATGTAATGCACTGTTTTTGAGTAAACCCCTTGCTTGCTTTATCCATATTAAACACCGCCGAAAGAAGAGATCATCAGGGTATCTCGAAAGCTCACACAAATAAAAGCATTTTGTTAGCCACAGAACGGTATCATGCATATACATACACACATACACACCATTCTACAGTCAGTCCGCAGTCAGGAAATCAGGAGACAGCATCAACCAAAAATAAATGTATTAATGAAAAATATAATACATCACGAAACCCAACGTTTCGGTCCTCCAAAACAGGACCTTCCTCAGGGGGTGCAAAGGGAGAGTAACAAGAAACACCACATACATATACATCCTAAATGTCAGCCAATTAACCAATCAGCACATGTACCTGAAAAGCCAGCCCAACGAAGATGACGTCTCCTATTCATTACCTTACATAATGAACCTCCATCTTGTAAAACATACCTCCATTAAAGTGCCACGTATGTCTCTCAGTCCCAGGTAGCTGGAGCTGTAGCGTCCATAGCGACGCGCCGTGCATACACTAGCTGCCGGCTATGTGCTTCTATCGTGCATGCGCCATGACGGGGTCTCACCATTGCCATGGCAACCCGTCAACAAACACTGACATGCATAGGTAGCGATGTTCAAGGAAAGCTAACTGGCTAACAGGGGAGCTTGTCTACTAAAATAAATGCGGTCTGGTCTGATAAACACCAAAATGGGGAAAGGGGACGGCGGGAAAGGAGAAAGGTGGTGTGTATGTACTATGGGGAAGATGGAAGGGGTATATAGACTTTCTGAGACCCCCCCTTGATGGGGGGGGGGGGTAGGGAGGAAAGGACATTCTGCCCAGAGCCTAAAGCTCTCTCATCATAGTCAAAACATGAATACTGAAAACACTGTGTGGAGCAACACATCACTCACGACTAATAAGCTGTCTATCCTCATATATAGAGGCAGGGCACAGAGGAACAGAAGCATTAAGCAGAGCAAAACTGAGCCAGTAGGAGCAAAGCTGAGCAATAAAATTACAAAAACAATTACACTGTGCTTCTATTTGAGTATAGAAGGAAATACTCCTTTATACTGCAGTATTTTTCTACTTTGTGACTCATACTAGGGACATTGACATTGTACTATGGAGGAATTTGCAGATGTGGCTGGAATCTTCTCCTCAATATCTGACACGCTCACATATAGCGAGACCGAAATATCATCTATCAGGTATAAAGAAAAATTTGATGATGTTTTAGGGCCAGATAAACCATCAGATGTGTTCAATGATTTGGTTAAGTTAAAAAAAGAGGAAAGTGGATTTCTACCTGCATGGTGTTACGCTCTCACACTACCATCGTGAAAGACTTCTGCCGAGAGGGTTCAGGATTAAGAATCAGCCCACTATTGGCAGAAGTGACAACGACTTCTGCAGAAAATGGATTGGGATATGAACAAGTGCTCATTTGACCTCTCTATTCTTGTCATTGAGCAATCAAGCAGGGAATTGGAGAAAATAAAGAAAGAAATTGATACCATCTATTCCAAACATGGAAAAACCCTGACTGCGGACACCAACACCAACTGGACGGACAAGTTGCAGACAACCATAGATGCATACCGCGAGAGGTTGGTAAAATACAAACGGGTAAAACTCAAGCAAGTGATGACGGACTACAAAGACCGGCGGATCTACCAGTGGCTATTGGGCATAGGCGATACCACACAAGGCCCAACCAGGGGAAGACGGCACTATTCACGATCAAGAAAGGCAGCATTGACCGGCACGACGTGTAACACCAGTGATACTGATCTATCTGATGCACAGGAAGACACGTCAGTGGACCCTTTTTTAGGGGCTGGCGCAGGGGTCACTCAAAGCCCTCCTTCCCCGCCACAAACGTTGGCGCAAAACCAGGAGGGGTGGCTACAAACCAAAAGGTACCTACTAAGGGAATCCAAGAAGGGAAGGGGACGAGCGAAGTGACAGCGATGTATAATCTCTCTGGCCACGCACTCACAACTGCAGAAGTCAGCGTCCTCCAGAAGGGACTTTCGTTTGTTCCGACACACAAACAAGAGCCCTTTAAGTGGGAAGTGGATCTTTTTAGGCTGAACAGACAGCTACGTCTGAAGGACTTCTACAGCAGACCCGCAGTGGAGGTGCAGACTAGGACTGCCTGAGAATCTACAACACTGAGCCGATTTAAACCCAAAAGTACCTTTGATCACTTGGTGACGAACCACAACATCTCTACATTTATGGGATTAGTAGAGAGAGATACCAGGCAACAGCTCGTTCGGTATAAAACCAGCTACAATAACCTGACCAAGGATGAAAATGCTGCTTTGAAGGCGGTGCAGACCAACAGGGAGATTGTTATACGATCCGTTGACAAGGGCGGTGGAAAAGTCATCATGGCCTACTGACTATAGGAGGGAAATCAATGATCAACTTTCCGTCAGTAATAACTACAAGCAGCTAACAGCTGATCCAACATCCATGTATAAAAAGGAAATTGACTCCATCATTCAATTGGGGATCAACAACTCATGGATTACAGAGAGTACGGCTAAGTTCCTTACGCAGACACATCCAATCATGCCGGTCATCAATACCCTCCCGAAGATTCACAAATTCCTTACCAAGCCTCCAGGAAGAGCGATTATATCGGCACGCGGGTCACTTTGTCATCCATTATCCTTACTGTGCATCTGCAATTGTTTCCTTACAGTATTATATAGGTGAATATCTATATCAGACCGAGTGCACAATGTATACTTATCAGTCTCTCTCTCATGTAGTCAACATTATTGCAACATGTGGTGCCCTGCAGGGGAACATTCACAATGCAACAGCAGTTGCGGTATTTCACCCTCTGTATTGCACCAAGGATTGCAAAAAAAGTTGGCTAGATCTGTATCTCTGTATATGCACTAAATAAGAGAGTTACATCACTATGTATGTATGCATGTATGCACCTACACACTGAGCAACATCTCCGCTGAATCAGAAATACAGCGTTGGCATAATGACCAAACTGATAGAATACACACACACACACACACACACACACACACACACACACACTTCAGCAAGGAAATGTACCTACAACTAATGGGGACTGCAATTAGCACCGCAGTATGCCAATCTTTTGCAGGAGATTCCTAACCACATGCCTCCGCAAACCATACAAATAAATATTATAGATACAATACATTGATCATTTATAATATGGACAGAGGGTGAAGAAAAATCGAAAACAATTTCACGAGTCTCTCAATCAACTAACTCATTGACAAGGTGCCAACGCAGGCGAGAAACGCGTTAGAGGTTCTACCTCCTTCATTACTACATGCTTAATATGTATATTTTTAGTCACAGTTTGGCACTCTAGACCTCCATTTTTTGCACTGTGCACTGCCATCTCTCCTTTTTGTCATCCATTAAGTTCAAAACAGATTTGGCAAACCTAGTGAACTTTCGCGATACAACAGTTACACTGAAGAATGGCAAACTACACACATCTGTATACAAGAAACTCACAGCCCGATGTAGTTGCCTCAACAACTTCAGCTTTCATCCCACTCATCCAAAACAAGCCACCATATACAGCTAGGCTATCAGATATCACTGCATGTGCTCTGACACTAAAGACAGAAGCAGACACCCCACCACCCTGACAATCATTTAGACAGAAGGGATACATGCCAAAGACTATTGCCAAAACAATCACATGCCCACAAGAACACCTGCTTCAATACAAAAATAATCAATCACATGCATACAACTAGTGGCCACATACAACCCTGCCCTAGAGGGAATGCGAAAAATAATCAAAGATCTGCAACATATGCTGACAGAGGATGACACATTAAAAGGCATCTTCCCTAAACCTTCCATCCCTGCATTCCGGCAACCGCCAAACCTCAGACAGGAGTTAATCCTCAGAAAACTTCATAACAAACTCAAGGACAATGAGAATGGCACAAGACCATGCAACATCACATACTGCAAACATATGCCAAGATCCCACAGCCAGTAACAAACATAAAACATTAAACGTTAAAGGATCATACAGCTGCTCATCCAGGAATGTGGTGTATATGATTCAATGCAGCAAATGTGACCAAGGATGCTACTTTGGTGAAACCAGACAAAAACTTCAAACTAGAATATACCTACACAGACACACAATAACACACCTTGAGGAAGGAAGATGCTGCTCTCCAGCAGGACACCACTTCTCACAGCCACATCAGAACATAAAACGAAAACATTTTAAGTAATTTAACTCAAAATGATAATGCACTTGGACACCATAAAAAGAAGACTTAGTGCTGACATGGGGTTACTTACACACTACCAGAATGTTGTGTAATGTGTCTCTCTGCCTCTGTTAACTTTACAATTCAACCCCTTCTCTTCGCCCCCCCCCCTTCGCACTGCTGATGGATAAATGATCTACACATTCTCACTGTCCATCTGTTTACTATTCCCTCTGCCAGTCCTTCTCTACCTCATCTGCCTTATAGACTGACACCTTGGTTTTTATATCTTTGTTAAACTCATGGAATATTTTGTCCTCTCTCTCTCCTCTCACTCTCTCTCCTCACACACTCTCTCCTCACACACTCTCTCCTCTCACACTCTCTCCTCTCACACTCTCTCCTCTCACACTCTCTCCTCTCACACTCTCTCCTCTCACACTCTCTCCTCTCACACTCTCTCCTCTCACACTCTCTCTCCTCTCTCTCCTCTCTCTCCTCTCACACTCTCTCCTCTCACACTCTCTCCTCTCACACTCTCTCCTCTCACACTCTCTCTCCTCTCACTCTCTCTCCTCTCACTCTCTCCTCTCACTCTCAATCTCTCTCCACACTCCTCACTCACAGTTCCGGCCTGCTCCTGAACTACCAATATCCGGGGTCTGACAGCTATTACCCGGATGTGCCCTGTCTTCACCCGGATGTGACGCTATTTAAAAGTGACAGAGTCCCCTCTATATTTACTCCGTCCCGGGGTAATCCACGCGCTATAATACCCCATCATATACCCCGTGTTATTACCCCGTCACTTAGCACCACCCGCCACAAAGCTCTACAGGACCCGCCCCCTCAAAGGGCCGCAGCCAATCACAGCGAAGCCCCGCCCACTGGAGCTGAAGTGAGGGATAGGTGGGAGCGCCAATCAGATCGCTGTCCGTACGGGGGCGGGACTTCCGGCTGTGTGAGAGGAGCGGCCTGGTGAGGACCGTACCCGAGGGAGAACTGCAGCGGGAGCGGACCTGAGAGAGAACAGGAGAGACCTGGGCTGCCGGAAAATGCCGCACAACTTTAAGCCGGGAGACCTAGTGTTCGCCAAGATGAAGGGATATCCACATTGGCCAGCAAGGGTGGGAGAGAAAATTGAATGAGAGCGATGGCGAGATTAAAAAGAGGAGGAGGGTGCAGGGGGAAACGAGGAGGGGGAGGCTGCAGCGGGTAAAGAGGAGGGGGAGGGTGCAGGGGGTAAAGAGGAGGGGGAGGGTGCAGGGGGTAAAGAGGAGGGGGAGGGTGCAGGGGGAAAAGAGGAGGGGGAGGGTGCAGGGGGAAACGAGGAGGGGGAGGGTGCAGGGGGTGAAGAGGAGGGGGAGGGTGCAGGGGGTGAAGAGGAGGGGGAGGGTGCAGGGGGTAAAGAGGAGGGGGAGGGTGCAGGGGGTAAAGAGGAGGGGGAGGGTGCAGGGGGTAAAGAGGAGGGGGAGGGTGCAGGGGGTAAAGAGGAGGGGGAGGGTGCAGGGGGTAAAGAGGAGGGGGAGGGTGCAGGGGGTAAAGAGGAGGGGAGGGTGCAGGGGGTAAAGAGGAGGGGGAGGGTGCAGGGGGTAAAGAGGAGGGGGAGGGTGCAGGGGGTAAAGAGGAGGGGGAGGGTGCAGGGGGTAAAGAGGAGGGGGAGGGTGCAGGGGGTAAAGAGGAGGGGGAGGGTGCAGGGGGAAAAGAGGAGGGGGAGGGTGCAGGGGGAAAAAGAGGAGGGGGAGGGTGCAGGGGGAAAAGAGGAGGGGGAGGGTGCAGGGGGAAAAGAGGAGGGGGAGGGTGCAGGGGGAAAAGAGGAGGGGGAGGGTGCAGGGGGAAAAGAGGAGGGGGAGGGTGCAGGGGGAAAAGAGGAGGGGGAGGGTGCAGGGGGAAAAGAGGAGGGGGAGGGTGCAGGGGGAAAAGAGGAGGGGGAGGGTGCAGGGGGAAAAGAGGAGGGGGAGGGTGCAGGGGGAAAAGAGGGGGTGGGTGCAGGGGGAATAGAGGGGGAGGGTGCAGGGGAAAAGAGGGGGAGGGTGCAGGGGGAAAAGAGGGGGAGGGTGCAGGGGGGAAAGAGGGGGAGGGTGCAGGGGGAAAAGAGGGGGAGGGTGCAGGGGGAAAAGAGGGGGAGGGTGCAGGGGGAAAAGGGAGAGGGAGCAGGGGGAAAAGAGGGAGAGGGAGCAGGGGGAAAAGAGGGAGAGGGAGCAGGGGGAAAAGAGGGGGAGGGTGCAGGGGGAAAAGGGGGAGGGTGCAGGGGAAAAGAGGAGGGTGGTGCAGGGGGGAAAGAGGAGGAGGGTGCAGGAGGAAAAGAGGAGGAGGGGGAGGGTGCAGGGGGAAAAGAGGAGGGGGAGGGTGCAGGGGGAAAAGAGGAGGGGGAGGGTGCAGGGGGAAAAGAGGAGGAGGGTGCAGGGGGAAAAGAGGAGGAGGGTGCAGGGGGAAAAGAGGAGGAGGGTGCAGGGGGAAAAGAGGAGGAGGGTGCAGGGGGAAAAGAGGAGGAGGGTGCAGGAGGAGGAGGGGGAGGGTGCAGGGGGAAAAGAGGAGGAGGGTGCAGGGGGAAAAGAGGAGGGGGAAAAGAGGAGGAGGGTGCAGGGGGAAAAGAGGAGGAGGGTGCAGGGGGGAAAGAGGAGGAGGGTGCAGGGGGAAAAGAGGAGGGTGCAGGGGAAAAGAGGAGGAGGGTGCAGGGGGAAAAGAGGGGGAGGGTGCAGGGGGAAGAGAGGGGGAGGGTGCAGGGGGAAAAGGGGGAGGGTGCAGGGAGAAGAGGGGGAGGGTGCAGGGGGAAAAGAGGGGGAGGGTGCAGGGGGAAAAGAGGGGGAGGGTGCAGGGGAAAGAGGGGGAGGGTGCAGGGGGAAAAGGGGGAGGGTGCAGGGGGAAAAGGGGGAGGGTGCAGGGGGAAAAGAGGGGGGGTGCAGGGGGAAAAGAGGGGGAGGGTGCAGGGGGAAAAGAGGGGGAGGGTGCAGGGGGAAAAGAGGGGGAGGGTGCAGGGGGAAAAGGGGGAGGGTGCAGGGGGAAAAGGGGGAGGGTGCAGGGGAAAAGGGGGAGGGTGCAGGGGAAAAGGGGGAGGGTGCAGGGGAAAAGGAGGGGGGTGCAGGGGAAAAGGAGGGGTGCAGGGGAAAAGGAGGGGTGCAGGGGGAAAAGAGGAGGGGGGTGCAGGGGGAAAAGAGGAGGAGGGTGCAGGAGGAGGGGGAGGGTGCAGGAGGAGGGGGAGGGTGCAGGGGGAAAAGAGGAGGAGGGTGCAGGGGGAAAAGAGGTGGAGGAGGGGAGGGTGCAGGGGGAAAAGAGGAGGAGGGTGCAGGGGGAAAAGAGGAGGAGGGTGCAGGGGGAAAAGAGGAGGAGGGTGCAGGGGGAAAAGGGGGAGGGTGCAGGGGGAAAAGGGGGAGGGTGCAGGGGGAAAAGGGGGAGGGTGCAGGGGGAAAAGGGGGAGGGTGCAGGGGAAAAGAGGGGGAGGGTGCAGGGGAAAAGAGGAGGAGGGTGCAGGGGGAAAAGAGGAGGAGGGTGCAGGGGGAAAAGAGGAGGAGGGTGCAGGAGGAAAAGAGGAGGAGGGGGAGGGTGCAGGGGGAAAAGAGGAGGAGGGGGTGCAGGGGGGAAAGAGGAGGAGGGTGCAAGGGGAAAAGAGGAGGAGGGTGCAAGGGGAAAAGAGGAGGAGAATGCATGGGGAAAAGAGGAGGAGGAGTGGGGTGCAGGGGGAGAAGAGGGGGAGGGGGGAGAAGAGGGGGAGGGGGGAGAAGAGGGGGAGGGGGGAGAAGAGGGGGAGAAGAGGGGGAGAGGGGGAGGGGGGAGAAGAGGGGGAGGGGGAGAAGAGGGGGAGGGGGAGAAGAGGGGGAGGGGGGTGCAGGGGGAGAAGAGGGGGTGCAGGGGGAGAAGAGGGGGTGCAGGGGGAGAAGAGGGGGAGGGGGGTGCAGGGGGAGAAGAGGGGGAGGGGGGTGCAGGGGGAGAAGAGGGGGAGGGGGGTGCAGGGGGAGAAGAGGGGGAGGGGGTGCAGGGGGAGAGGAGGGGGAAAAGAGGAGGAGGGGGGTGCAGGGGGAAGAGAGGAGGAGGAGGGGGGTACAGGGGGAAGAGAGGAGGAGGAGGGGGTGCTGGGAGGAAAGAGGAGGTGGTGCAGGGGGGAAAGACGAGGAGGGGGTGCAGGGGGGAAAGAGGAGGAGGGGGTGCAGTGGGAAAAGAGGAGGAGGGGGTGCAGGGGGAAAAGAGGAGGAGGGGGTGCAGGGGGAAAAGAGGAGGAGGGGGTGCAGGGGGAAAAGAGGAGGAGGGGGTGCAGGGGGAAAAGAGGAGGAGGGGGTGCAGGGGGAAAAGAGGAGGAGGGGGTGCAGGGGGAAAAGAGGAGGAGGGGGTGCAGGGGGAAGAGAGGAGGGGGGTGCAGGGGGAAGAGAGGAGGGGGGTGCAGGGGGAAGAGAGGAGGGGGGTGCAGGGGGAAGAGAGGAGGGGGGTGCAGGGGGAAGAGAGGAGGGGGGTGCAGGGGGAAGAGAGGAGGGGGCTGCAGGGGGAAGAGAGGAGGGGCGTGCAGGGGGAAGGAGGAGGAGGAGGGGGGTGGGCAGGGGGAAGGAGGAGGGGGGTGGGCAGGGGGAAGGAGGAGGGGGGTGGGCAGGGGGAAGGACGAGGGGGGTGGGCAGGGGGAAAGAGGAGGAGGAGGAGGGGGATGGGCGGGGGGAAAGAGGAGGGGGATGGGCGGGGGGAAAGAGGAGGGGGATGGGCGGGGGGAAAGAGGAGGAGGGGGGGCGGGGGGAAAGAGGAGGAGGGGGGGTGGGGGGAGGGGAAGGGGGGAAAGAGGAGGGGGAGGAAGGGGGGAAAGAGGAGGGAGAGGAGACGGGTGCAACAAGGGGCAGAGAGGAGACTGGTGCAATAAGGGGTGCAGAGGAGGCGGGTTCAACGAGGGAGGGATGGGAGATGGGTGCAACAAGGGGGGCAGAGAGAGGAGGCAGGTGCAACGAGAGAGAGGAGGCGGGTGCAACAAAGGGGTGGAAGAAGAGAGGAGGCAGGTGCAACAAGGGGGGAGGGAGAGGAGGCAGGTGCAACAAGGGGGGAGGGAGAGGAGGCAGGTGCAACAAGGAGAGGAGGAGGGTGCAAGGGGAGCGGGTGAGAGGAGGAGGGAGCAGGTGAGAAGAGGATGGTGCAGAGGGGATGAAAGAGGAGGGGGGAGAGGAGGAGGGTAAAAGGTGGGGGATGGTGAGGGAAGGGGAAAATTGAGTGTGGGATGGAGGAAATAAGATGGGGGAGAATTGAGAGTAGGGGATAGGGAGTGAAATTTTGGCTTGAGTGAGGGAACAGTGGAGATAGTGTGTGAATGGGGGAGAGGGGGGTTAGATCCCTCATATAACCCCCACTCCTCTCCCCAGATTGATGATGTGTCAGATGGGGCGGTGAAACCTCCTCCCAACAAATATCCTATCTTCTTCTTTGGGACCCATGAGACGTAAGTGACAGCGATGCCCATCATGACACCTGGCTCTCTCCACTGTCTGCCACGTCTCTCCCCCCCCCCCTTTTTCTCATATTGAGCCACCACCCTCCCCTCTTTTCCCCACTCCATCTCTCACCCCTGTCCCCCTTGCAGAGCATTCCTGGGGCCCAAGGACCTTTTCCTGTATGACAAATACAAGGATAAGTATGGGAAACCGAACAAAAGAAAAGGATTCAACGAGGGACTGTGGGAGATCCAGAGCAACCCGCAGGCCAGCTACAGTGTACCCCCCCTGGTGAGTGTCTCCCCCCTCTGCCCCCCTCCCTCCTCCCCAACGGCTCCTGGCAAGTGGGGAGAAGAGCCACAGTGGTATTACTAGACTTGTGCATTGCCCAACTCCTACCTCGCCCTGGTGAGTGTGACTCCTCTCCCTCTGCCCCTGGCAGAGTATTGTCTCGGTAGGTGACTTGTGACCTCTGTGGGGTTTTTTTCCTCAGCCGGTCAGCTCTTCTGACAGTGAAGTCCCAGAGGAGGATCCTGTCGCGGGCAGTGAGGGGGGAGGGGAGGAAGCTTTGCCCGACTCCCCTCCTGCCGCAGCCCCGGCAACATCCAGTGACGAAGAGGAGGAGGAGGAGGGGGACGGGGACAACAAGAAGGGCGGAGTGAAGAGGAAAGAACCCTCTGCCAAGGTACCGCTAGCTATTATACCCTAAATATACCAATGCACAGGACACCCACAAATGACCAGGTCACTACACACACAGCCCTGGCTTGTACCCTCACATCCCTCTGTGTCCCAACAGCCCCCCACAGCGAAACGCGTCAGACAGTCATCCAGCGAGCAGGACCAGGGAAGCGCTTCCCCCTCAGAGGAGGAGGAGGAAGAAGAGGACAATTCTGATAGTGACCAGGTCAGTTTGCCCAACATGGGTTGGGACATCACTGTGACACCTACAACCTCAAACGAGAAGGAACGTAAGTGACGCCTGTCACCTCCATGATAGGGGCAGGGATGTCACAGTGACATCTGCTGGGTGACACGTGACGGTTCTGACGTTTAACACTTTCTGTCCTCAGGATTTCACCCCAGAGAAGAGCACGTCCCGGCCCCAGCGCAAGACAGCTGCTGCGGGAAGAAAGAGCAAGGTCAGGGGTCACACAGGGGTCCGGCAGGTCTTCCCACTCGGGGTTATCATTACTGACACGGGTGGGGTCCGGGCGGTGCAGGTCACGGAGGTGATCGGGTGCGGGGGATGGACCAGCAGATTCAGCGACAGTGTCGTGTTTCTCCCTCCCACAGGTTGTGGCGGATTCCGGATCCGACTCCAAATCGGACTCCGAAGCCGAGGAAACCAAACCGGAGAAGAAACCCTCCCCTTCCCCCTCTTCCTCTTCCTCCTCCGGTTCTGACTCCGATGCCCCCGTAAAGAAAGCGCCGAGGGGCCGCAGGCCGGGTGAGTGAGGGGTGTCAGCGGCAGTGCAGGGGGCACGGGGCGGGGAGGAGCCGCTCATAACTCATGTCCCCGTGTCACAGTGGAGAAGCCTGCGCCGAAGCCACGTGGACGGAAACCCAAAGCCGAGCCGGTGCCTCTCAGTGCCAGCAGTGACAGGTGAGGACACGAAACATGGAGCGTGTGACCCCACTCACCCCCCAAACTGTTACAGACTGTAATGCGTTCGGTTATCAGGGAACACGTTGACTTTTTCGCCGTGGGCGTGACGGTCCCTTTAACGTGTCCCTTGTCTCTCCCCTCGCCCCCTCTTCCCCTGACTGTTCTCTCAGTAGTGACAGTTCGCCGGACCGGATCAGCGAGTGGAAGAAGAGAGACGAAGAGAGAAATAAGGCACTGGAAGAGCGAAGGAAAAAGGAGCAGGACGAGCAGCTGCGCCGGCTGCGGGAGGAGGAGAAGGAGGAAGATGAGAAGAGGAGGAGGGGGAAGGCGGAGAAAGCAGACAAGGTGGACAGTGACAGCAGCAAGAGCGAGGGAGAGGCGCCTCCCAAACAAGTGAAGAAACCCCCGGCCAGGGCCCCCTCATCCTCTGATTCAGAGAAGGAGAAGCCCAGCGAGATGACGGCGACCCCCGCAGGAGAACCCAAAAAGGGAAGAGGCCGGGCAATATCGTCGTCCGATTCAGACAGCGACAAGAAGGTGAGAGAAGGTGGAGGGGAGCGCCTCCGTAATGTAGGCGGCCCTTCGCGCACCCGGGGCTGGCGGCATTGACACTGCCCTAGGGGGTCCCCCTTTAACACATGGAATCCCCCCCCAAACTCCCTTTGAAAAGGTAACCCTGTGGCTCCTACAGAGGGAAACAAGGGGCCTGTGCAATGGATTTAGGTGTGCGTGCGCTTGCACAGAGGACTCGGGTGTCACTGTGTGCGTGCGCTTGCACAGGGGACTCGGGTGTCACTGTGTGCGTGCGCTTGCACAGGGGACTCGGGTGTCACTGTGTGCGTGCGCTTGCACAGGGGACTCGGGTGTCACTGTGTGCGTGCGCTTGCACAGGGGACTCGGGTGTCACTGTGTGCGTGCGCTTGCACAGGGGACTCGGGTGTCACTGTGTGCGTGCGCTTGCACAGGGGACTCGGGTGTCACTGTGTGCGTGCGCTTGCACAGGGGACTGCGTGCGAGCGCACAGGACTGGTGTTGCTGTGTATGTGGGCACAGGGGACACGGGTATCACTGCGAGTGTGTCGGCGTCGCTGTGTGCGCACAGGGGATTTGGGTGTCTGTGCACGCATAGGGGTCTTGGTTGTCACTGTGTGTATGCGCGTGCACAGGGAACTGTGTGTGTGTGTGTGTGTTCGCTCTCCGTGCACAGAGCACATATTTTTACAGTGTGTCATGATTAGTGAAGCCAGTGTCCCAGTCTAAAGTCTCCGTGGGACACTGCGGAGTAACAAGAAATCCCAGCAGTAATTCCACTCTCCATGTTTGTTCATATATTGCTGTATTATGACATCACATATCGGTACACGGCTTTTTATCCCACTGTAATCCCCCCCAAAAAAACACACTTCAGGGAGAAATGGCTTCCCTTCATTAGGGAAAATATGAGCACAAGCAACCCCTGTACGGAGCGCATTGTTGATGTGGAGAGTGGAACATGCAGTGTTATAAAACATACAAGGATGTGCGCTGCTGGGGGGTACATTACTGCACAGGAGGGGGAGGGCTGTGTTGTGTGGCTGCGGGGGACTGGCATGTTGCTGTGTGCACACGTACAACTCGTGTGTCACTCTGTGTATGTCTCTTAGGTGAAGAAGACGGTGAAAAAATCTCGGGCTTCAGAGCCCACGCGGAGATCGAACCAGAAGGAAAAGCGCGGAGAGAGATGGAGGGGGAGGTGAGACAGGGAGGGACACATGCAGATCGGACAGGGAGACACATCATATAGGGGACACACAATGCACAAACATCTGTGGCATGCGCACAGTAACACGCTGTTCAATGTCTTCTCAGACCTTCCAAAGTGGAAAAGGGAAAAAAAAAACCTGAGGTGATAAGTGACCGGAGGGTGGAGAAGAGGAAGGGTGAGTGTCAGGAGGGCGTGCTGGGCGAGAGTGTGGGGGAGGAGCACTGGGCAGGGGATCGCTGCATGGGGCGTTTGGGGTGATACGCTCACACTGTCTCCATGCAGAGCCCACGGTGGAGGAACGGCTGCAGAAGCTGCACAGCGATATAAAGTTTGCACTAAAAGTAGACAGTCCGGTGAGTGTGACAGTAACGCACCCTGGGGGGAGGTAAATGTCACGTTTGTCCTTCCCTGGTTATATCTGCCTCCCTGTGCCCTGTAGGACATAAAGAAGTGTTTGGACGCTCTGGAGGAGTTAGGAGGTCTGCAGGTGACATCTCACATTCTGCAAAAGAACACAGACGTGGTGGCCACACTCAAGAAGGTAAGGGGAGCTCGGCGTAGGAATGTACCTCTCTGCTTTCTCTTCCTTTCCTCCCTCACTCTTCCTTTCCTCCCTCGCTCTTCCTTTCCTCCCTCGCTCTTCCTTTCCTCCCTCACTCTTCCTTTCCTCCCTATCTCTCCAGCTCTGTCACGCTTCCCTCTTTCTTCCTCTGTCCTGTCTGTTTCTCTCCCTATCTTGTCTGGATGTGCTTGTCTCTCACTCATTTGTGTGTGTGTCTCACGCTTTGTGTGTGTGTCTCACGCTTTGTGTGTGTGTCTCACGCTTTGTGTGTGTGTCTCACGCTTTGTGTGTGTGTGTCTCACGCTTTGTGTGTGTGTGTCTCACGCTCTGTGTGTGTGTGTGTCTCACGCTCTGTGTGTGTGTGTGTGTGTCTCACGCTCTGTGTGTGTGTCTCACGCTCTGTGTGTGTGTGTCTCACGCTCTGTGTGTGTGTGTCTCACGCTCTGTGTGTGTGTGTCTCACGCTCTGTGTGTGTGTGTCTCACGCTCTGTGTGTGTGTGTGTGTCTCACGCTCTGTGTGTGTGTGTGTCTCACTCTCTGTGTGTGTGTGTGTCTCACGCTCTGTGTGTGTGTGTGTCTCACGCTCTGTGTGTGTGTGTGTCTCACGCTCTGTGTGTGTGTGTGTCTCACGCTCTGTGTGTGTGTGTGTCTCACGCTCTGTGTGTGTGTGTGTCTCACGCTCTGTGTGTGTGTGTGTCTCACGCTTTGTGTGTGTGTGTGTCTCTGACAGATCCGTCGGTACAAAGCTAATCAGAGTGTAATGGACAAGGCTGCCGAGGTTTACACCCGAATCAAGTCTCGTATCCTGGGCCCCAAGCTAGAGGCTCAGCAGAGAGAAGAGCAGACGGCGGGCAGCACAGAGAAGGGGTCTGACACTGAGAAGCAGAGCGAGGTGCCGGCCATTGAGCTGGGTGAGGGTACGCAGAGCACTGCCCCAGGACGTTGGTGTCTGACTCTGTTATCAGCTTGTATCTCTTCATGTCTGTCCGCTGGGTATTGGATCCCCTGCGCCACTTTATCACTGGTGTGCTCCTGCCATATTGATGGTGCCTGCTGGAGGCTCAGTATGGCATGAAATGTCTCTCTTTTTTTTTTGTTTGTTTCAAATGTTTTATTTGGTTTTACAGAGGGTGGGGTACAAATCATCATCGCATAAAATAGCACGTCCAAAGCCAGGGCCCTGGATATATCTACCTGTACAAAGTATTCTAGTCTCGTAGGAAAGCGATATGCCCCCCCTCTCCCCCCCACGAGGAGGCGCACTATATTTCTGTAAGGACTGGGGGCAAGATGTAAGAAATCCCAGCGTTTGTATCAATCTCAGCTTTTCCAGTTCTCTCATTCCTCCAGCCGGAGGAGAGATGTTAAAGTGGATAGAACAAGGAGAGAGAGGAAGGGGGGGGGGGGGCGAGCCACCCTTGGGCCATTGTCCTTCTATTGTGTTAGGTATGAATTGTAGGGCCGAGCCTCCCAGGTTTTGTAAAAATTTGTCAACTCTTGTGTTCAGTCTCGCCGATAGGAGCAACATTAGTCTAACTTCTTTCATTCTATTCAGCACCATCTCTTTGTTGGGTGGCCTAACCTTTTCCATTTTGCTTTGATTGAACAACGGGCCGCTGTCAATGAATGATATTGACTTGAGGGGGGAAGGCCCTCAATAGGTTTTCCTAGCAGGAATGACACAGGGTCTAGCGGTACCTCCATTCCCTCTATCTCCTCAATCATTGCCTGCGTCATACCCCAAAAAGAGACTAATACAGAGCAAGACCACAATATATGTACCAGGTCTCCCTGCTGGCCGCACCCCCTCTAGCAGAGGTCAGATAGGCCAGGGAAGACCCGGCTCAGTCTGCTAGGGGTGAGGTACCAATGGAATAGTATTTTGTAGATATTTTCTTTGATGGTAGTGCAAATCGAGGTTTTGGCCGCTGCATCCCAAATGTCCTCCCAGTCTTCTCTATCTATTTCAACTTTGAGGTCTGCAGTCCATTTTATCATATAGCTATGGTTGACGGGTATCAAGGCTCGTGCTAGTCCCACATATATTCTCGAAATCCATACCCAGTTGATATGCCCCTACAGCGCACATCTTCTCAAAATTAGTGGGGTTTTCAAACTTGGAGTTGTGGGGGACTGTTATTAGGAAGTGTCTAATCTGGAGGAGGCTGAAGAGGGGTAGTTCTACTGGGGAAACTTTCTTCCAAACCTCAGGGATTGTCATGAGTCTGCCTTTGTCTAACAAATTGGACGCTTTTGTTATGTTAGCTCTTCTTTAAATTGCTTAAAATCTCTAGGATCATATCCCGGTATGAACTCCGGATTACCGAACAGCACGATAAGTACTGAAGGGAAAGATGTTAAGCTATATTTACTTTTTGAATTCGACCAGATCTTCCATGTGCATCTCATAGCTCCCAGGCCCGTCTAGTTCGACTTTATCTCCTGTCCCCCACCCGACCACAAAAGGGCTGGGAGGGCGAGGGGGGAGACATAGGAGGTCTCAATCTCCAACCAGCAACAGGACGCTGGATTGTTATTCCAAACTACCGCTTGTTTAAAATGGGCTGCTAAGTAGTATTTGGTTATATCTGGTACTCCTAGGCCTCCACTCTCTCTTGGTGCTAACATGACCGACCTAGCCACTGTCGGATTTTTATCATTCCATATGAATTGGAAAATATGAAATGTCTTGTATGGTCAAACAGCTTAATGGGGTCTGTGCAACCGTATGGCAAAGGCAGAGAGCTATTTACAGCACCAACGTCTGTGTAATGAGCAGTCTCTTTCCCCCCCCCCCCAGACACGGCCGTCCCTGTGAATGGAGAGTCTGTGTCCCAGATTAGCGAGAAAATAGGAAACGAGGAAGGAGATCAGAATCCAGACATCAGCAAGAGGAAGGACCCAGAGGAGGGAGAGCAGAACCAGTAAGTGGAGGGGCGTTAGGAGGAGGGACAGGGGGTAAGAGTTGCATTCCGTTTCTGGGTGATCTGACACACTTCCATCGTGTCTCTTGCAGCGATGATCACCACAATGATCCTCCGGAGTCCAACGATATTGGCCACACCAGCCCCAAGTCCGAGACCCCCGCCAGCTGAGGGGCTGCACACCCCCTCTCCCTGCTCTCCGTTACTGCTGCAGACTCTTCCTTGAGGTCCGTTCTGGGGTGTGCTGCTGCTGTGTAGTCTCTCCCCCACTACCCCAGTGCTCAGTTTGTATCTGTTCATTTTGTCCAATTGTTTTTGTTTTTTTTAGTTGATATTTTTTCGTGATTTGAAACAAGACACGGAATGAACATAAAGGGTTTTTTATAAAGAAACAATAACCTTGTCTCCTGTCATCTTAGTGCCGCCCCCCGCAGGGGACCCACCCCCCCCCGCAGGGGACCCAACCCAGACTACTTGGGTGTAAAACGGACTGTTTTATTCCATTCATAATTAGCGCAGGATCAATTGGAAAGATGCATCGTTCTGGAGCTGCTGTCTTATCCAGAAACTGGGAATGGTGCTATTAAAATGTTGGAATACCGGTTTTAGGCCCAGCTTCCCCACAGCTATTTTTATATTATTAAATCTGAGAAATGATGATTTATTTATCTCCTGGGGGTATTTTATTAGATGCTGTAGTCGATGGAGCCATTTTTATTGTAATAACTTTCAAATAAAACCTTGCCACTGTCACATTTTGCCCGCTCCTGCGGATGTCACATGTCAGCTTCTTGAACCTGTCTGCCTGTGTTTTTGGGGCCAGTCAATATCCCATGCCCAACTCCTTTTGTGGGGTCACCTCGGCTAGTCATGTGGTCTTTCCCGTCCGTCACAGGCTGTGTGGACTTTTGTATGATTCCTTTTATCAATGACAAATCGGCCATCTGCACTGGTACGGTACGTTTTGCAGCGTCCTCAAGATTAGGGAAGCCAGTGCCCCAGTCTGAAGTCGCCGTGGGACACTGCGGAGTAACAAGAAATCGCCATGAAAATCCCTCTGTTCATATATTGTTGTATTTGGAGATCATGTGAGGACGAGTATTTTTTTTTGGTTTTTTTTTGTTTTTTTTTAAATATATATACTGATGTAATGCCATAAAAAAAAACACCCTTCAGGGGATAATGGTTTCCCTTCATTAGGGTTTCTGGCATGGAGGAGAAGTGACCATAGGTGCTGGGGGGGTGTGCAGCATTGATAATGGGGTGAGTGGAAAGTTTAGTGTTGTATGGTGTAAGGATGTGCCCTGCTGGGGGTGCTCACACCTTGCATGTCCCCTGTGAGTGGAACCTTGCAGTGGCTTGTCATGTATGGTTTATTGTTTCCTCCTCCCTTGTCCCCGTGGATGTAGCTTTAAAACAGTGTTCAGCTGCATATTTTGGGGTGGGGGAGATGCAAGGGATTTTGAGGGTAAAGCATGCAATGGGGTTGGGGGGGAAGCGCGGTGGTGTGTGCACGACTTTCGCCTAATATTACATCAGCAATGTGTGTATAAATGTAAAGAATAACCGGACACACAACATCACACATTAAGCACACGACAGCTAAGGGTGAGAGTTGTATATGTGGCTGTAAAACAGTGTTAAGCTGCACATTTGGGGGGTGAGGGGGAATGCAAGGGAGGTTGAGGGTGTTATGCTTTGGGGAGGGAGGCGCACCGGCTCTTTGGGACACTGAGGGGTGGGTGTGTGTGCGCGCGCCCCCTGTAAGACACTGGGGGGATGGGGAGCTGGACAGGCTCACTGCGTGTGGGTAGGGGGGCAGCACAGGCTCTGGGACACTGCGTGTGTGGGGGGCTGGCACCGGCTCTGGGACACTGTGTGGGTGGGGTGGTGGGGGGCTGGCACAGGCTCTGGGACACTGCATGGGGTGGTGGGGGGCTGGCACCTGCTCTGGGACACTGCGTGGGTGGGGGGTGGGGGGCTGGCACCTGCTCTGGGGCACTGCGTGGTTGGGGTGGTGGGGGGCTGGCACAGGCTCTGGGACACTGCATGGGGTGGTGGGGGGCTGGCACAGGCTCAGGGACACTGCATGGGGTGGTGGGGGCTGGCAAAGGCATCGGGACACTGCGTGGGTGGGGGGCTTGCACAGGCTCTGGGACACTGTGTGGGGTGGTGGGGGGCGAGCACCGGTTCTGGGACACTGCATGGGTGGGGTGGTTGGGGGCTGGCACAGGCTCTGGGACACTGCATGGGTTGGTGGGGGGCTGGCACCGGTTCTGTGGGACACTAAGTAGCTGTTCGTGTGCTGCCTAATATTGAAATGTGTGTAAATATGTAAGGAATAACCTGACCCATATGACATTATACATTAATTAGAAAACTAATGGTGCCACTTTCAAAATGGTTAAAACAGTTAAGCAAACTATTGCACAAAATGTGAAAAGATGCAGCTAGTAGGATTGATGGCTGAAAACATCATAAAATGACAAAGATAAAGAAAATACCAGCGCAAAATTTCACATAATAAATGTTAGTAGTGTGTGTGTATATAGATATGTTAATAAAAAGCACATAAGCAGTGCCACATAGAACATAAACAGTATTACAGAGAAAGATAAGTGTTGCATTGAAATGGATACAAGTTTACCGGACTTCCCGTGTGGGTCACACATAGATCTTGAGAAGTAATTGCCAAGTTGAAAGGAAAATGTGATGAATGTTCACACTCAGAGGGAAAGTGACGCCGATAGGGAAGGCACCCGCTCTCAGCTCAAAGGTGTACACAGTCACACTCCAAACATGAAAAGGTAAGATCAGCCTCAGATAGCGTTCCACCTCCGGTCGTCACTGCCAACAAACGCCAGCTGCCCTTTGGACATGGATCAAATCCGGGTAGGGGATGCACCCGCTCCTCAGCGTTAGGCTCCACGTGACGCCATCATGGAAGTGAGCACAGGCTTGATCACCTGAATTAGACCGCAGCTGTGGCTGTAAACACCACCCGACCTCGGAGTGGTTTCAATGGATGGTAATAGAAATAGCCAGATGGGCAATAAAGAACTAAATATAGATTATAGAGCAAAAAGAATAGCACACAATCTCCTTCCAACGCGTTTCTCGTATCATCAGACACTTAATCGGAATGATTGATTATGAGTGTGCTATTTAAACCCAAAAAGGATTTATAAGCTGGGCGTAGACCAATACAAAGAATTGAAATAGGTAGAAACCACTCAGAGGACGAGGTCGGTGACAGGAGTTAAAAATTGTTAGTGACAGAGACAAAGGTCTTATTGATAGAGCAAGCTCGTAAAATAAGTCTGTCAGAGATATAAGTTTAGTGTTAGTAATTATAGCTGGAACAATGAAGAGAACCGGAGCACAGACCATCAGTGCATCACAGGACACGGAGGTCTTCTTTAGAATGTTTTATTGATTAAAAGAACATAGGGCAGAGTTCCTAAAGGCGCTCGGACATGTTTCGCGCGCAGGGCGCTTTATCAAAGAGTGGTCTGTTTGGACACACAACAGCCTGTTATAAAGGATATTGCCTGATTACCTCAGGTGTATAACATAATGATTTAATTCCATCTACCTATCATGGACAGAATAAGTAGATTGATGAATAATCATGATGAGCTAACACACACATCCTAATACACAGGCGGAGATATATTTAAAAACACATGCTTGTACTGCAAGTACAAGAAATAAAAAATAAACACTATTTAATCAAGAATATAAAAACACTATAAGGTACCACCCTAGGTCCAGAAAATCAAATGAATATGTAACATAATAATGAAAAACCAAGATTCAAATATATATGCATAGACATAACACACATAAGAAATATTTGGATTGCATGGGACGACTAGATCTAATACAACAATAACAATGAGCAAATGTCTGAAAAGTAACTAAATATCCATAAATAAACCTTCGATGAGCCCTGAACCCATAGTCAATGGTACATTCCATATTATTTACATATTAGAAGTATTAATCCATCAGAAAATGTTTAAGCTCCCATTCCACGTTTAACCCCTTGGGGTATAACGTATCCATGGTAAATATCCAATGCATCTCTCTCTTGTTGAGGGAATTGAGTCTGTCACCTCCTCTAACCCATGGGGCGATGTGTTAAATCCCAGAGAAATGGAAATGGGTGATGCCCCCTTTGGGACACTGCAAGAAGTGTCGTGATACCGGGTGTTCTTGATCTCCCTTTGTTATTAACCTGCCATGTTCTGCCATTCTGGTTTTGAGGGGCCTAATGGTCCTCCCTATATATTTTTTATTACACCCACAAGATATCATATACACCACAAAACTTGTATGGCAATTGATAAATGTGATAATTTGATATTTAAATTTGGGATAGATCGTTTGAAGTTGTTTTATAGGTTTAGCAAATTTACACAAACTTGCATCTTCCGCATGAATAGAAACCAGAAGGGATGCCTGATAAACGGTCTAGTGCACAAGAAAAAAGACTGGGGGATAGTGAAGAGGCCAATGTTCTGGGCTTTTTAAAAACGAACTTAGGGCCCTCTTTGGTAACCATATCAAGGTCTGAATCTAGTTTTAAAGTATTCCAATGTTTATGGACAATATTTTTGGTTTGGTTCGCTTCACCATTGAATTGAGTAATGAATAAAGGACTGAAAAGCTCACATTTCTTTCTTTGTTTATGACTAATCAATGTATTCCTATCTAGAACACTAGCTTGTTGAAAAGCTATGTCTATGTCTTTCTTGTCATATCCCCTCCTCTCGAACCTTAAACTAAGGTACTTGGAGTGTCTGACAAATGATGTCTCATCTGAACATAGTCTCCTATATCAAGGAAATTGCCCCGTAGGGATCCCGCGTATAAGGGACCTGGGATGACTACTCCTGGCGTGGAGGAAGGAGTTTCTTGAATTAGGTTTCTTAAAAAGGTTGGTTTGTATAGCATTATTTAGGTCAACATGGAACGTCACGTCCAAGAAATTAATATGGTGAGTATGTGTTTCCATGGTGAATTTTAAATTAACTTCGTTAATGTTGAGTGTTTGAAAAAAAAAAAAAAAAATTAAGTGAATCCAGACCCCCATCCCAAATAAAGATTAAATCGTCAATATAGCGTTTGTAGAAGATGGTGTTGACGAAGATGATTAGTGCAACTAAAAATGTGAGAAGACTCCCAAAACCCCATGAATAAGTTGGCATAAGAAGGGGCAAAGCAAGTCCCCATTGCCGTGCCTTTCTTTTGAAGAAAAAACTGTGTGTCAAATAAAAAATAGTTGTGCGTAAAAATAAAATACGGTCTTGAATGAAAGTACTCTGTGCAACAGAAAGTGTGGACAAATTTAAAAAGTGTTGAGTGGCAAGAAGACCGCGATTATGTGCAATGATAGTGTAAAGGGACGTGACGTCCATGGTGACCCAACGATAAATTGTATTCCAAACCATCTTCTCCATCGCCAGGAGAAGATCCGTAGTATCACGGAGATACGATGGTAGCCCGTGAACCAACGGTTGTAGAAATTTGTCGACGTACCGGGTTTATTTTCTGTATTTATTTTGCCCTGTATGTAGGGGCAGTTCTCCCCGCCACACCCCCTCTGTTCCCAGTACATGTTGGGGTTAGTCAGGTAGGGTTGAACTTAGACTAGCAGACATGGCCCAAGTTCCAATTGTGCAGAAGTTCCCTGGTCCTGTCTGAGGCATGGGAAGAGGATTTGAAGAGCTTTCCGCAGATCTCCTTGGAAATTCTCTACATGCCGACGTAGCTGAATTGCCTGGAGGAAGAAGCTCACAGGGAGATCCTGGTTACACCCACGGCTGAGCGGTGCTCCCTCCCACAGATTCTGCACCACCTGCGGCACCTGTATTCTGACCTCACCCCTGTGACTGAGCGGAGGCAGATTTGATGCCTTGGAGCAGTGTGTGGGAATGTAGGCTGAACCTGCACGTGGCCATGAGGAACCTGTGTAGAACAAACATGATCTGTGTCACAGTTAGTTCAGCATTGAATATCTCAATGAGCAGTAAGAGACAGATCTGACCTGGTGTGTGCCATGCTTGACTGGTGCAGACATCACTTACTCATCGGCTGGAAAGAAGTTTTCATTACACACTGCAGAGGGAACCTAATGTTGCACCAATACAGTCTGGTTATACTCTGTATAGTGCAGTCAGGTGTATACACACACTACACTGTATATTGACAGATTGGACTAAATATGGCCCATAGCCCCCCAAAAAAAAACAAAAACATCTGTGCCACTTTAGAGATGCTCATACACCCAGTGTTCCGAGCTCTGCAGAGAGAAAGGGTGCAGATCTGCATACTACAGAAAGAGCTGGCAGCTGAACACCAAAAAAAACACGGAAGGATTATTGGCCCAACGAGATGGCGGTTGAGGGAGGAGAAAAGGCAAGAGGATCAGTCTCACCACTCCTGAAACTGGAGAAGGATGGACATCTAGACAGATCTGCAGGCCTCCATCAGCCAAGGAAAGAGTGCCACCAGATGATTTTAGTTGCTAGGAGCACAGCAGCATTACACTTGACCAATTATTCCCTCCAATGTGTGCATGGGGAGGGACAGGCAGTGCTCGGCCTCATCACAGGATGCAGTGAGCAGGCCACGAGAACCACATTTAAGGGGGAAAAGGCAATTAGTAAACTGACCAATGTGATCACGCATTTAATAGGTACAGTTGGGATTTAACAGGCAGGAAGGGTTTGTTTTTGTAGGGTTGCCAAGATGTCAGAATATAGGCCAGCCTGCCGATGCTAGTAGCCAGTTACTACGGTCAGTGACGAGCCCATGTTGAATGGTGTGCTGCCCCCAACTTTCGAGCTTCCAAAAAGCTTTTGACCACTTTTCTAGAATTCCAGCAAAATTACTTCTCATTAATCTCCAATGCTACAGTTTCCCCATCTCATACAAGGCAGCTCTACCACCAATAGTTATAGATCCAGCTTTTCAACATAAATGTCCTGTATAGCGCATACAGAGCAAACCCAGCTCCTATTTGCTCTACATTTCCCTCATTCACTAGCATCCCACACGATCACTTGCACCTGTGGTGCTGTATCCATGATAACCCAATAACCAGAAAGTCGAAGATTAAATGCAGTACAAGATTTTATTGTCATCATGACCCCCTATCTCCCCATACAAAAAGAGATAGAAACAGGTCTGATACAAAAATTACATTCACACACCCTACAACTGCCCCAGGTAAGCATGTTAACCATCTCAATGAGTTACTGGCTGTGCCACTGGAGGTTAATTTCCAGGACATCCCCTCTTTGTTAATTCTGTTAGTAATGGGGCACAACTGATGTTAAAAGTTTTAACTGCGGTCCAGGGCAGAGTTAGCCAATTAAGTGCAAGCTTTAGTCAACACCAGACAGGAGCGAGGATCCCTTACTGAGGGGTCTCCACTGGCTTGTCGTCAGGGGTCTCTGGACGCTCCACCAGCTGAGGGGCAAAGGGTCCCACCAGCCATGTCAGGGGTGTTGAGGCCACCACATACGTGAGGAGCTCATCCACATGGTCCCGGACCTTTGACGCACGCTCCCTGCTTTGGGCCAGAATGGTGGCAGACAGGTCTCCGAAGGAGTGCGCAGTGGTGAAGGAGGTGTGGAGATCATCCACGTTCTGTCGTAGCTGCTGCATGCGATCCTGGATGTGCGAGGGGAGACCCTGTGCTCCTGACACCAAAGTCAGGCACGTGGTCTGTAGCTGCTGCGTCAGGCTGCGAGCCATGGAGAGTGCGCGGAACTCCAGGGGCTGTAAGAGAAGAAACAAGGATGTCACACTGGGGGTCTCATCCCACTGAGGACAGAGTCCTGCATCACTAGCTGGCACTGCCCAGGAAAAAAAAAAAAAAAAAAAAAGAACTAAGATATGCAGAGATACTCCATATTACTATGCATAAAGAGGAAGGTACGAGGTGCTCCTCCAGAGTAGGGGTGTAGCAAAAGTTCCCATATGCAAATCAGTAAGGCGTTGGATGAGGCATCTTACAGAAAAGAACATCATAGGTCATACTCTGGGTAGTGCATCCATGGAACTCCTCAACATCTCAGTAGATGTCAGAGGCAAATACAGGTACAGAACTAGGTAGGGCAATTCTGTAAAGGTTTTGTCCCCACACACCTCTGTCTGTGCAGTCACCTCCATCCCGTCAGCAGTCTCACTTCCTGGCTGTTTGCGGCTCCACTCTAACCACAGCTGCTGTAGCTTCTCCTGCCCACCTTGCACACTCTGCCTGGCCATCTCGATCTGCATAGGGAGTGGGGAGACGTTAGGAGTCTGCATATACTACCAAGTTCTTACTTTACACGCCAGGGTATATATACTGCAGTGATGTACAATACACAGATGTGTCAATGTTGGTGCTTTGCTCAGCAGATGAAGCAGGGCTAATTTCAGGGACAGGAGTCAGTTTTAGAATCAGTCTCGGGGGCCAGAATGGAAAGAGGAGGAGGAGGGGGGGGGGGTGTGATTTAGGAGAAGCTCAGTGATTAAGTGAGGAGGAAACATGTAATAGCAGCTTTGAGCACCACAGAAAAACTCAGCACCACTGTGATAGAAACTCAGGGTACATTTGGACAGGGGCGAATGGTTCCTACCAGGTCAATGGTTTGGTGCAGCTGAGTCAATGCCTCCTGCGTGGTGTGTCGGGCGTTCCTCACCTTGCCAAGAGAGTGTTGGTATGCACGGTGACGCAGCCTGGAGGACAGGGAGCCCAGGCGCACAAAGTAGCTCTGCTGCTCTTTCTGCTGTTGTATGGTGGCCACCTCAAACCCCTCCACCGAGGCGGCCAGTTGGGCTGTGGGGCAGGAGGATGGTCAAAACCCCAAGAGCAGAGGCAAGGAAAGCCTGCCCACGAGGGGTACAGAGCAGGGGAAGTTCCCCCAGCCCAGAAAATAAAGAGCCCCTCCAACTACTGAGGGGGAAACGGCAAAGTCAGGACCCCAACCAAAGGAGACACCCCTCAAAAGTAGTGAATCCAACCCCCACCCAGGAAACAGAATCAAAGACCCCACAGTAAAGGGTTAAACCTCCTGGAAAGACACACACACTCCTCACCCAGCTCCTCATCTGTCATGGGCAGAAAATGATCCACCCACTCCTCTGATTTCCCCAAAACAGTGTCCACACTGCTGGTCACCAGCTGTCCCACACGTGTCCCCATGACCGATGTCACCGCCGCTCTAGTCATATCCACGCTGCCCTGCATAGCCCCCCGTGCCAGGCCTACCATGCTTGACACCGTGCCAGTCACCGTGTGACTCATTGCGTCACGCGCCCCTGTCATGGTGCTGGTCACCAGCTCCTTTGTGTCAGACATTACCTGTGGAGAGATGTGACAGTGACTGTTAGCTATCCTGGCTAGGACATCAATGGCCATGTAATTACCTACATGACAACGCTTTCATTCACGTGGGTAACCCTTTCACTGAATCGTCTACAAGAACCACAAGGTTGAGCAGCGTATCTATGGTTTATACCATAATTCACTTTGCATACATATACATATTATTTACCAGTCACATACATTGTCACTTTGTATGGTCACATCATTTACCATAGGAACGTCAACTAACCGGGCGCTCGACACCTATACCAGGGGTCTCCAAACTCTGTCCTCAAGGGCTGCCAACAGGCCGGCTTTTATGGATATCCCTGCTTCAGCACAGAGGGCTCAGTTTTTGACCGAGCCACCTGTGTTGAAACAGGGATATCCATAAAAGCCGGCCTGTTGGCGGCTCTTGAGGACAGAGTTTGGAGACCCCTGACCTATACTGCCAGAGGGGCCCCAGGAGGTGAAGGGGTTACTTGATATCGCTAATCAGCATCAATGGTAAAATAAGTGAGAGCAGATGCAACTCCCCCTCCCCCAACATGCAAATGCACTGAGATGTTAACAGCCAATGATTGATAAACCGAAGTGATTAGACGAATCTTCCCAGTGTTTGCTAGATCAGCGTCACCTCCGCCCCCCTCCCCGTCACAGACAGGTGTGATCTTACTTTTTCGGTGGGCTGCTGCAGAATGGGGAGCTTTGACTCTAGCGTGTCCAGACCCTTACAGGCCATCTCGTTAGCAGTGGCAACTAGAGGAAAGAACATGTTACAGGAGGGAGGAGGGAGGGGCAAGTATTCCCCAACCTGCCCCTCAGGCCTGATTGCTTCTTCCTCCTTCCTCCCGCGCTTTTTAGATCTGTGTGCTCACCCTCCCCCCACGGGACCAGAGAGGGGACGTCCCTTGTGTCCTTGGAATTCTCACAGACATGTGGCCAAGAGCCCAGACTGTGCAAGGTCAGAAACAACGAATCAGAGGGGCGGGAGAAGGTCACTATATTTATTACAGGCTGACCAATGTCTTCTCCACTGTCCTCACCCCCTCACCCTGGTAACTCACTCTGCGGCTCCAGCCTGGTCAGTAGGGGCTGTGCACCGGTCACTGCGACCCCAGTCAGGGTAATGGCCCCCTTCTCAGCCACATCACACACACTTCGGATATACGGGTGACTGTCCTTGGTTGAGCTGTACACAGCACTGACCATACTGCAGGCCGAGCTTACCAGAGGAAAGCTGGACACCCTGGTCACCACACTCTGCGGGGTGGGAGACACGTATATATATATTTAATCATATACAAATAGGATTATTACATACCCCACAATGTACATACAGACCCTCCAGTGTATATGTGAAGATGTACACACCATGCACTGCAGGAAAAGGCAGAATGACCATGTACATAAACATGGAGGTTATCCAGCTATACACACTTAAATAGTTAGGATTGGCATGTCCTAAGGCACCATGTAAGCATTCACCCCAGGGTACCTTATTGCCCCCCTCACCTGCTGCTCGGGCATCTCCTCCATGGGGGAAGGTGCATCTTTGCTTTCTGACATGGTACAGGTGACTCACAGCTGGAACTTCACCTGAGGGGCAAAGAGCAGAGCCACGGGGAGAAAGGGGGGGGGGGGGGTGAACCACACATATCCAATATCTCTTTACAGATATCACTCCCCGAACAGTGCGATTACTCCAACCAAACCCCCCTACCCCAACCAACCACCAAACCACCCCACTGCGATTACTCCAACCAACCACCAAACCACCCCACTGCGATTACTCCAACCACCAAACTACCCCCACCCGTCTCCAAACACCCCCGTCTCCAAACACCCCCGTCTCCAAACACCCCCGTCTCTAAACACCAAACTAACTCCAACCGGCCCACTGCCTCTGTGACTGTCCCAATCGCACCATAACCACCCCATTACCGTGCCTCGGTCCTCCGCGCAGTGTGTTTGGATCTTGCCCCGTATTCGACTATTTAAAGGGATCCGGTGACGTATAGTGGGCGGGCTTAGGTTACGCAGCGGATAAGGGGTGGGGCCAGGGAATGGGCGGTGCCTGTGTGGAATTGTGTGTGTGTGTGTGTGTGTGTAATAGTGCTACAGGAGGGTGAGAGGAGAAACACTGACACGTGTGGGAGAGACACTGACACGTGTGGGAGAGACACTGACACATGTGGGAGAGACACATTATTATCACTACTTGTTCTAAGTAATATATTACCACTCTGCATGTTAATATATATAATCCATAATCAGTTTGTGTTATATATAGTATACGATCACTGCATTATACATATATATATAATAATAATAATATATAATATCATATATAATAATCATATATATATATATAATAATATCATATATAATAATATGACGTGATAGTATATTATATGTAATAAGTAGTGATAATATATATATATAGATATATATATATATATATATATATATATATATATATATATATATATCTATATATATATATTATCACTACTTATTACATATAATATACTATCACGTCATATTATTATATATGATATTATCACAGCATGCTATTATATATAATATGTTATCACAGCATGATATAATATATTACCTCTGCGTGTTATTATATATAATATATTATCACTCTGCATGTTATATATAATTTATTATCACTGCGTGTTATTATATATAAGATATTATCACTCTATATGTTATATATGATATATTGTCACTGCATGTTATTATATATTATATATTATCACTGCGTGTGTGTGTGTGTGTGTGTGTGTATATATTTTTTTTTTTTATCCACAACTCAATTAGACTGTAAGCTCCTCGGGGCAGGGACTCCTCTTCCTTAATGTTACTTTTATGTCTGAAGCACTTATTCCCATGACCTGTTATTTATATTATCTGTTAATTATTTGATTACCACATGTATTACCACTGTGAAGCGCTATGTACATTAATGGCGCTATATAAATAAAGACATACAATACAATACAATACAACTCCCCCCCTCCCCCCGCACCCTCCACAGCATCCCCTTTGCCCTCCATGCTGTTACTTGTCACCATTTTATTACCCTTCCAATTTCTTCAAACATCCCTTTGTCACTGCACCTAATCTAAATCTCTGTTTTTTTCTGGTTTCCAAACCCCTGTTTTAGCCATAGATTCCTTTGTAAACCAGCATTATCAACCTGAGGAAGAGAGAAGAACTCGAAAGTTTGTCCTATCACATAAATTGTTAGTCCAAATAAAAAAGGTATCACCTAATACTGAAGAACTCATTTATTCTGCACTATATATATATACAGGCATATAAAAACTCTATAATGTTGTATTGTATCACAACTGCTATAGATACATATGCAAAAGGATGCCAGTGTATCACTCAGGTCCAAACTATGATAAATCAACAGTAAGGACCTTTATTCTATAAGTTTTATTCCCTGATGAAGTAGAGCCCATCTATGAAACGCGTAGGATCCCTGTCCCTTTTAGTCAATATCTGACTTTAAAGCGATTTCTCTACACCACCATTCAGCCGGTCTGACTCACCGATTGGTTGCTTTACCAGTGACGAGTCTAGTGCCGTCAGCGGCTGTAACGTAGAGACACAGGAGTTTGGTTCAGTCTGTATGCCAGGTGAGTAGGAGCTTTTCCCTACAAACATATGAGACCTATTACGGACATTACGCAGCCGTGAGGAACGGTTACCTACCGTAAACCATTGATCGAGAGCCAGGAGAAATAGGACGTCCACCTCCACAGACGAAGGAGCGGATTCTCATGCTGGCGATCGGAGGAGAGCAGCTGTGCGCCGTATGGTAACATGAACCTGACATGTAACGCTTGATATGACTTTATTGGATGTACGTGCAATACTTACCGTCATCACATTGTTCATTTAATATAATTTATTACATAATGAGAGTTGTGCGCTGTCTTTTGTTTCTTCTATCAGCTATACAAGATGTTGAGCCATCTTTCCTGACTGGCAGCAGACTCTCTGGTTGTATATTAATAAGTCACTTTTTCACTTGAATTATGTATTATTTAATAATACACTGATAATATTCACATTTAAAATTCACGAATATTCACAGACATTGAAGGGTGCATCACAATTTATTATTGTATTTTCCTATTATAGGGTTATAATCACAATTGTTTGCACAGAATTGTTCACTTTTGTTGCTTTTGCACGTTATCACCCTGCATGTTTTTATATTTCTCTGCATCATTATATCCCTCTGCATGTTAATCTATCACTTTGCGTGTTACTATATTGCACTTTATTATTATTATTATTATTATATACTTCTGCAGTTTACTATAGCGCTGTGTATATTGTATCGGGACCCCTACAAGGTGTCACAGCGACCGAAGGGTACCCGCGCAGGATGACCGTGTTTATGTACTGTATATTTGTAGTGAGCTTCTTGCCTGGGCGATTTCACCAGCAACAAAGGAAAGGGCTCTTTACAGTAAGGGTCAGTAAAAACGTGGAATTCATTACCCATGGAGACTGTGTGATGGCAGATACAATAGATTTGTTCAAAAAAAGGTTGGATATCTTTTTAGATGGGAAAGGTATACAGGGATATACCAAATAAGTATACATGGGAAGGATGTTGATCCAGGGATTAATCCGATTGCCAATTCTTGGAGTCAGGAAGGAATTAATTTTTCCCCTAATGAGATATCATTGGATGAGATGTCACTGGGGTTTTTTGTTTGCCTTCCTCTGGATCAATAAGTAAGTATAGATATAGGATAAAGTATCTGTCGTCTAAATTGAGCATAGGTTGAACTTGATGGATGTACGTCTTTTTTCAACCTCATCTACTATGTAACTATGGGGGTCTTCATATAGGGCTTTTTCTGTATGGTGGTCTTCCACTCTGGCTCATCACCTGGGGTCTCTGGGCAGCTCCTGCGCAGATCCTCCTCTTGCAACTGTACAAGGGTAACGTTCCTGAGTGCTACAGGCCCGGCGCACCGTGTGCTGCCTGTGCTGTAGAGCACAGCCCGGTGTTGTGTCACCCAGCTATGCAGGGACAGCAGGTGACAGTCACATTGCCAGGGGTTGCCGGAGAGGTCTAGCGCCTGCTCCACGCTCCCCCCTAACCCCGGCGCCTCCTCCAGCAGCCCAGCAGGGAGCGTGCGCAGCGCGTTCTCCGACACGTCCAGGGTGTGCAGGAGGGGCAGTGGGCGCAGGAGCCCGGCGGGCAGGGAGCGCAGCGAGTTGTGCGACAGGAACAGGTACTGCAGGTGGGGGGAGTGCGCGAAGAGCGTAGGGGGCAGTGAAGAGAGCGCGTTCCCTTCCAAGTGCAGGCGCTGGAGTCTGTGCGGGCCCCGGAGCAGCAGGGGCGGCAGCTCGCGCAGCTGGTTATAGGAGAGGTCCAGGCTCTGCAGGCTGCGGAGCGATGAGAAGCTGTCCGGGTGCAGAGCCGAGAGGCGGTTTCGGGACACGTCCAGCCACACCAGCCCCTCCAGCACGGTAGTCACGGGGGGCCACAGCTCCGTCAAGAGGTTCCCACTGAGTACCAGTGAGCGCATGGAGGGGGTGTCCCGGAACAGCCGGGGGGGCAGAGTCTGTAGGAGGTTGTTGGTGAGGTCCAGGGTGTGCAGCCGCCCCAGGGGCGTGAAAAGTCTGCTGGGGAGGGAGCGCAGGGCGTTGTTGGAGAGATGCAGCTCCTCCAGGAGAGACAGCCCGGAGAGAGCGTCTGGGCAGAGAGCGCTGATATTGGTGAATTCCACAGAGATGGTGATGGTGGAGAGAGGGAGAGGGCTGGGGAAGGAAGACAGCTCTGGGGAGGTGCAGACCACGGAGATATTGGGGGAAGAGGTGCAGTTGCAAAGTGAGGGGCAAGGGGCTACTGACCCCAACACGCAGGGCAGAGAGCCCCACAGAGCAAGCAGGATAGACACCCAACTGAGAGACATCCCTGAAAGAGTAGAGAAGATACGACAAGGGTGTGAGACACATACTGACTAACTGTCTGTATTTCTCTGCCTGCATCAGTCTCTCTATCTGTGGCTCTGTCTATAAGAACCAGTAGTGGTACTGTGGCATACCTCTTGGGGAACTCCATTTTCAAGATCCACACACAAGGCTGCGTCCACGCTAGCGCTGAGCATGCGGCACTTGCCAAGTTTAGTTCCTGCAATTTAAATTGTCCCGTCCCTGCTCACGCGGTGCGCGCGGTCATTTGTGGGCACGCACGCTCTCTCAAGCTTGGTGCTTGGGGAGACAAGAAAAGTGACTTTGAAGCGCGCTCAACATGCCCCCAATGCCCCCACGTGCGCGCGCTTGCAAAATAGACAGGACACTCGGCGCTCATGCTTGGAGAGCTGGTGACATTATCGCTCTCAAGCATGAGCGCGGTCAGCGCCAGCGGGGCCGCAGCCTAAGGCTAAGGCCCCGGTCACGGCGCTGTAATGCGCGCCCGCGCTTTTGGCTGCGCGTTCCGGTGATTCCCCGGTCTGCAGCTCACTGCAGGAGCAGAGACCGGGGGGGGGGGGGGCGTGGCGGAGGAGTGACGGGGGCGCGGCCATGACGTCACCCGGCAGGTTTGCCCTCATTGGCTGAACCGCCGGGGGCGTGCCTAGCCGCTCGACGCGAGTTCCTGCTCTCAATTCTATTGAGAGCAGGAGTAGCTCTCGCGCGAGCGCTGCGGCCCCCCCTCGAAGCGGGCCCGGCGCCTTTGCGGGGAGGGCTCTCGTGTAGCAGGCAGCGGGGGCAAGGCCTAAGGCTTTGGTCCCGCTGCGTCCGGCGGCGCGCGCGGACACGTGCGCGTTCCTCACCAGCAGGGGTATCCTTTCCTAGCCGGTCCCAGTTCCCCCTCGCTGCATGGCTCACAACGCGCTGTGACGCGTCAGCCGCCAGGGGATGCAAGAAAATTGTGATCCCGAGCGGTGACGCGTCACGTGGTGCGCTGATGAGCCTATCAGCGGCGGGGGCGGGAGCTGTCAGACAGCTTCCTCCACAAGGTAGGGGGTGGTGTGTGTGTGTGTCAGCGTGTGTGAGGAGGGCATTTGTGGGGGAAGGGGGAGGGAGCGGAAGCTGCTTACCTTCCAGCAGCCCGCAGCAGCTCCCTCCTGCAGCCCGGGAGACCGAGCCCGTGGAGGGAGGGGGGGGGGGGAGTAGCGGGTCCCTCCGCTCAAACCACCCCCCCCCCCCCGGCTCCCTACAGACCGAATATCGTTGTCTGTGCCTGTCAGCGCGCTGCCTGTCTGCAGTGCGGGCGCGCTGACTGAGGGAGCGGGGCCTTAGCCTAAGAATTATAGTTTGAGCAGAAAAAAATAAGCACATTTCTGGAGGTGTTAATTCTGTTCTGGCCAGAGCAACAATTACAGGACAGAATAAAGGAAAGGTAGCACTCACACAGCTCTCCGTTTTGTGATAATTTCCCCCAGAATCAGGCTCTCCAGTCCATATGTGGAAGTACCTTTTATCTTTTTATTGTGCAGCATGCAATCCAAAACATGCCGTTTCAAGCCTTCAGGGTAGGGGGGCTCAACTCCAGTCCCCAAGACCCCCCACAGCAGGTCAGGTTTCCACCGAGTCACTGATTGAGCCACCCTGTGCTGAAGCAGGGTTATCCTGAAAACCTGACCTGTTGAGGAGTCTTGAGCACTGGAATTGAGCACCCCTGTTTTAAGGGGTTTCGTTTTCAGGTGACTGAGTCAGTCAGAGGTTTGAAACGTCATGTTTTGCTTTGCATGCGCCATAATGAAGAGTAAAAGGTCCTTCAACATATGGATGGGAGAGTCTGATTCTGACGAAAATGGTCAAAACGGTGAGTTGAGAGAGTTCCCCTTTATCCAAGAGGTTTAGGCACAAATGGTACTGACCGTTTGACTATGAATTCACATTAGTGAAAGTGTGGGAATGTATATAAAAATCAGTGACACCATCCCTCTGGCAGTCTCTTCCCAGTCTCCTCTGTCTTTCCCCCTCCCTGGCAGTCTCTGTCTCCCTCTCTTTCAGTGGCACTCTCTCCCTCTATCTCACTGTCAGTCTCTTCTCTGTCTCCCTCTCTTACCTGCGCTCAGATCCTGGATATCTCAGGCTGAGTTGTTTGTCTCGTCTTCGCCTTTTATACGTTGTCAGTCCTTTCCACCGCCCTCATGGGGGGGATGGGTTTCAGATTGGAGGGGGGGTATTTATATTAGTGGGGGTGTGGGGAGTACATTGTGTCATATCTGGGATTTGCGCTGATATTTCCTGGATTATAAAGTCAAGTTGTGAAATGTTCAGTGTTGTGAAACAGGAGAAGGGTGAGGGGGAGAATTCTCCAGCAACTGTAAGTGAGGGAGGGAAGGGGGGGGGGGACAAGAGGGAAGGGGAGGTGGGGGGAGGCAGGCAGTAACATCGCTGGGCCAATCGCCCGCGACGCACTGACGTCAAAGTCACGGCGCCGACGTCATGGCGCCGTGATGTTGACGCTGCTTCGCGCTGATTGGATGTTTTCAGCCGACAGCGCGCTGAAAAACAGCTTGGCTGTCGGCTGAAAAATCCAACTCCTCCGCACGCCTGCGGACGCTCGCGTGAGCCCCCTCTCAAGGCATCCTCATTGAGGATGCCGGGGCTCAGCGCGGAGCGTCCGCACGCCTCAGCACTGCTTGTCCTTCTATGGACTCAGCCTAACTCCTGTTATTGCTACATATAACTCCTATTACTATGTAGCCCCTACTACATATATATGTATGTGGCCAATACAGCATTAATCTGCTCCACCTATCACATGATGCAATAAGGAATGAAATACTGTCCCTGATCTGCCTGGCAACACATGACAGGAGATATGTGATTGGATAAGAAGAAAAACAGAGAGAATCTGGAGACCAACTGTCAGTCTGATAGACAGAGACAAAGATAGGTAGTGACAGTCTCAGAGACAGCCCAGGTGACAGTGAGATGGGGTTAAGAGGAACAGCCTGACACCCACAGAGGTGAAAGGAGGCTGGTGGGAGAGAGAAAGTGAGAGACAGATAGCAAGAACCCATTCACAGAGGAGAAGAGAGATCCAGATACTTGCCTGGCTGTTAAAGCAGAACAGGATAACAGACAACCGGGAGGTCTTTCCTGCAACCTTCGAGTATCCTTTGTGTATTACACACACACCTCACAAATGTGTCACCCATAACAGGCTCACAACGTAGCTACACGCCATTTTGAGATAAGAGCTCTAACGCAGTGCTGGCAATAATATTGGCCTAAGTGTCTTCCTCATTGGACACCGGGTCTAATATAAGGGACAATAGCGCAGCGGTCTCAATTATTGTGTATTGCATATGTGTATATATAGTGTGTTAAGTATACAGTGTTTTCTTAAGAGCTGCCGGGTTAAGGTTGCCCAGGGGTCATAAAGGACCAGTTATTATATACACAAGTCTCATCTGGTTTTATTCAAGGGTTCCAATGATGGCGTACTAAGGGAAGACAGACTGTGGAAATGGAGGGGTTACTTTGGAGGCACTGCTAGGATTTCATTTTTTTTTTTTTTTTTAAATATTAGTGATAAATAGCTAACCCTCCATTAATAACTCGGTAAATTACCAAAACCATGAGACATCATTTTGGCATTGTCCCGTACCTCCATTTTGTATAAAAGGAGGTTCTTGATCAGCCACATGGAGACACATATCCAACCGCGCCCCCACGGCGGATGTGGGTTGAATTATCATTAAAATGAGTGCGTCATTTTTCACGATTGGTGTACCATGGAAGGCCTACATATAAAGTATTTTGGCCCTAGTGTTCCTGACCGCGCCCCGCTAGTAGATAAGGTAAAATAATTCCTATCAAAAGGAAAACCCAGAATGAGTTTCAAAATGGACTATGCTCGGTGGCTCCAATACCTCCCATAGAAAATTACCCCACAACACCTGAAACTCTTATAATGGCCATGGGACAGTTAGTAGAAAAATATATGTAGTTATGGATAGCTATTACAGGTGATTTAAGGATTTTCTCAGGAATAGTGTGCACCCCGATGAGAGAAGACGACTTCGAGAGCTGGATGGACCAGGCCACTCAAATGGTACAAAAATGATGAGGAACTGATCAAGATAAGAACGTTTTGGTCGCAGAGAACCTTAAAGGACCAGCACTAGCTAGTATAAGAGCAGCTGGAGAGGTTAGGATGAGTCACGCCTGCTGATTATCGGAGGGTACTGGAGAGTATATTTGGAGCTGCGGAGAGTGGGGAAGATGTTTACTTCCGGTTTTGAGGGATGCACCAGCAGGGCAGAGAGAGATTATCTGAGTTTTTACGGCGACTGGAAATGGCCCTGTAGAGTGTCCCACCCGATGACATGACTCTGTATCTCGGTCTACGAGAACGGAAAAAGAACCCACTAAATTCTTGGAACATCTCAAGGACGTACGGGATGAGAAGGAACAAGTTGCCCTAAACCTCAACGTATAAAGTCCATGAAGAGTACACTGATGAGAGGTCGCTGGGAACCGGCAGTGAACAATACTGAAGCATGATCTGGGGAAGGTGAGTCCTGTCGACCGGAGATACTGTGGAGGAAGTCGAGTCCAAATTCGGAGGAGAGCTACTGGAAGGAGTGGAAAAGTACATGGCTTCAATGCGAGTAGAGGAGATACCAGGGGTCATAATGCACCAGTTATTACATACACAAGTCTCATTTGGTTTTATTCAAGGGGTCCAATTATGGTGTACTAAGGGAGGATGGACTCAGGTCCCCCAATAGCACATATAGACTGTGAAAATAGCGGGTTACAACTCTATATAACCCCTTCCTATAACACCTCCTATTACTCCATATAACCTCTCCGTATAACTTCTCCTATTGTTCCATATAACCTGTTCCTATAACTCCTCCTATTACTCCATATAACCTCTCCCTATAACTCTGCCTAATACTCCATATAACCGCTCCCTATAACTCCTCCTATTGCTCCATATAACCGCTCTCTATAACTCCTCCTATTACTTCATATAACCGCTCCCTATAACTAGTATTGCTCCATATAACCGCTCCCTATAACTCCTCCTATTACTCCATATAACCTCTCCCTATAACTCATCCTATTGCTCCATATAACTCCTATTGCTCCATATAACCGCTCCCTATAACTCCTCCTATTACTCCATATAACCGCTCCCTATAACTCCTCCTTTTGCTCCATATAACCGCTCCCTATAACTCCTCCTATTGCTCCATAGTTACATAGTAGATGAGGTTGAAAAAAGACTTACGTCAATCAAGTTCAACCTATGCTAAATTTAGACAACAGATACTTTATCCTATATCTATACTTCCTTATTGATTCAGAGGAAGGCAAACAAAAAAACACAGTGTCATATCATCCAATGATATCTCATTAGGGGAAAAATAAATTCCTTCCTGACTCCAAGAATTGGCAATCGGATTAATCCCTGGATCAACATTCTTCCCCTGTATACTTATTTGGTATATCCCTGTATACCTTTTCTTTCTAAAAAGATGTCCAACCTTTTTTTGAACAAATGTATTGTATCTGCCATCACAGTCTCCATGGGTAATGAATTCCACATTTTAACTGCCGTTACTTTAAAGAACCCTTTCCTTTGTTTTCTGGTGAAATCTCCTTTCCTCCAACCTAAAGGGATGCCCCTGAGTCCTTTGTACGGCCATTTGAAAGCTCCTTTTACTGTCCCCGAATATATTTGTATATAGTTATCATATCCCCTCTTAGACGCCTCTTTTCTAATGTAAATAAATCTAATTTAGCTAGCCTCTCATAAGTTAGATTGTCCATCCCCTTTATTAATTTGGTGGCTCTTCTCTGCACTCTCTAGTTCCATAATGTCTTTTCTAAGGAGTGGTGTCCAAAATTGTACTCCATATTCAAGGTGTGGTCTTACTAAAGCTTTGTAAAGGGGCATAATTACGTTTACTTCCCTTCCATCCATTGCCCATTTGATGCAAGATAAGATCTTGTTTGCCTTTGCAGCTACTGCATCACTCTGGGCACTATTGCTGTGTACAAGCACTCCTAAATCCTTCTCCATCAAGGATTCCCCCAATTTATCCCCATTTAATTTGTAAGTCGCCTGTTTATTCTTGCTTCCCAAATGCATAACCTTACATTTATCTGTATTAAACCTCATCTGCCATTTACCTGCCCACGTTTCCAGTCTCCCCAAGTCCTTCTGAAGAGAAATTACATCCTGCTCTGATTCTACTACCTTACACAATTTAGTATCATCAGCAAAGATGGAGACTTTGCTCTCTATGCCAACCAACTTATATAACCTCTCCCTATAACTGCTCCATATTAATTAATTAAAGTACACTTAGGCGCCCAATGTATTTGTGTTTTCTATGGTATTTTGTGACCAGCTGGTCAGTGTGTTATTTGGCAGCCGCCCCCTATTTGCATATGTGTGAGTAGTTAGGGATTTCAATCCTATTTATCTATTTGGTATTTTATTACTGTATATTGGTTTTGGTTTTAGCGCTACCTTATTTTTCTCTTTATCTCTCCCTATAGCTCCTCCTATTGCCCCATATAACCCTCCCTATAACTCCTCCTATTGCCCCCTATAACCCTCCCTATAACTCCTCCTATTGCCCCATATAACTGCTCCCTGCAACTCCTCCTATTGCTCCATATAACCTCTCCCTATAACTCCTATTGCTCCATATAACCTCTCCCTATAACTCATATTGATCCATATAACCTCTCCCTATAACTCCTATTGATCCATATAACCTCTCCCTATAACTCCTATTGCTCCATATAACCTCTCCCTATAACTCCTATTGATCCATATAACCTCTCCCTATAACTCCTATTGCTCCATATAACCTCTCCCTATAACTCCTATTGCTCCATATAACCTCTCCCTATAACTCCTATTGCTCCATATAACTTCTCATGTGTTACATGTCACTGCACATGCGTGTCAAAGTTACATAATATCACACATAGACTCAGAAGAGAAGTTTATTGTCTGTGCAGCTTTTCAGGAACATGCTTAGAGTACACGTCACATGGAAAGTCACGGGATGGAGCGCAGGCACACTCATATATACAAGACAGCAGCTCCTCCCTTCACGAACGCAGGAGAGGGAAGGTAGGTATGTGTGTGTGTGTGTCTGTGTCTGAGAGAAGGTGTGTGTTATGTAGGAGCAGTGTGTATATTAGTAAGAGTGTGTGTGTGTGCTAGTAGCAGTGTATGTGTCTGTTACGTGTTGGAATGGAAGGGTTATGACACGTCTGCAGTTTGTGTTATGAGCAGACAAGAGAGAGATGGTCAAAAAAGGGACCCGCCCCCAATAAACACACTGTTCCTCATACACACACTGTACCCCCCCCCCCCACCCCACTATCCCTCTTCGTCTCACACACACACACAAATATAAGTATATATATACTGCTCCCGTCCCATTCACAGAACGTTTATAAAACCAGCAGGTACTAAAAGGATTATCTGAACATATTGTGCTTGGCAGATCTGGGGGGCTTCAGGGAGACCCCCTCCACCCAACCCAAGAAGTGATCCTCCATCCAAGGAGCAACCTTCCCAACCAAGGAGAGATTCCCCCCATCCAAAGAGAGACCAACCCATCCAAGGTGAGACCAACCCATTCAAAGAGAGACACCCCTGCCCCAATCCAAGGAGAGACCAATCCTTCCAAGGAGACCCCTTCACCCAAGGAGAGATTCCCTCCATCTAAGGAGAGACCCCCCCATCCAAGGAGATCCCCCATCCAAGGCAGAACCTCCACCTCCACCCAAGGAAAGATCCTCCCTATCTCATTTTTCCTGCAGGATCAAGCCCCCATCACAGGGGAATTAGATGTCCTCATGAGGCACTGTCCTCCAAACCCCACCCCTTCCTACATCACATGATGTCTTCAGAGGGGTAATCTGTGCTCACAGTCACTACACTGCGGGGTCTCTGGGTACATATGACATACTCCCTGTCACTGTGCTGTGGGAGTCCGTGACATCCCAAACTGTAGCAGGAGTCTAAAGTCTGTGCCAGGGGTTCCACTCCGTCGCATGTAGAGGGTTTCTGGGGGGTGGGGCCAGCTCTCTCCGCTGTTAAAGGTCAGGTTTCTCTTCAGGTGGGGGGGTCGCGGAGGGCTGCAATGGGGGGGCTGGTGAAACCTCTCACATGTGGGAGCTGAAACTACACGTCTGCGCTCGGTGCACGGCCACGAGGTTGGAGGCAGGTCCAGGGGCAAATAACGGGGCTCATGTCCCTGTATGGGAGGATAGTCTGTCTCCTCCCCCTGTGAAGGCAGATAGCGAGGCTCCTCCCCATGCTGGGGCAGATAACGAGGGTCCTCCCCAATCTGAGTAAAATAACGAGTCTCCTCCCCATGCTGGGGCAAATAGCGAGTCTCCTCCCCATGCTGGGGAAGATAACGAGTCTCTTCCCCATGCTGGGGCAGATAGTGAGTCTCCTCCCCATGCTGGGGCAGATAGCGAGTCTCATTCCCATGCTGGGGCAGATAGCGAGTCTCCTCCCCATGCTGGGGCAGGTAGAGTGGTTCTTTCCCATGCTGGCGCAGGTAATGACTCTCCTCCCTGTGCTGCGGTAGATAGCAGGGGTCCTGAGGATCCTGCCCCTGGCTCTCGGGATGGAGATGTGTGGATGTCACTGGGGGGGTCTCAGAGTGCAAGAGGATGATGGAGGGGTCCTGCAGGGGAGGGGTGAGGTAGTCCTGGGTGCCGAGGCCCCTCTTGTGCTGTTGGGGGGTCTGTTCAGGGGTGGGGGGGATGCCCGCATGCTCCTTGCTGCGTCCCGGGTTCCAGCCGTGCTGCATCAGAGAGGTTAGTAGTGGATCCTGCTCCAGCCGACTCAACTGCCCTCCTCGACTCACGCTCCGCACAGTCCCCCCATGGATCAGACCTGTGTCCGTCTCCCGGTTTCTGCACTGCATCTTCGTGCCACGCTGAGAGCTCACCCAGCACACACCAAGCCCCGACAACACAGCTCCCACTACAAAGGCTGCCACCGAGGAAACTACCAGCACATTCACAGACACCTCCCCGTTCTGCTGCTCCACGAAGCTCTGGGTCACCAGGCCTGGGGAACACAAGGGGTCAGAAGGACAAGGCGTTTAGAGTGACATTGGACAGAGAGACATGGGATTCAGAGTAATACTGAAGTTACAGAGGGACCCAAGGGGTCAGAGTGACACAGGACTTAGAGGGACATAGGGGGGGGCAGAGGGACACTGGAGTCGTGTGGTGGGGCACAGGACTGTTTCACTTACCCTCACAGTCCCCAAGGTGCACTGTCCGTTCTCCCCCCAGGTCCTGCTCATATTGGGCCCTGTAAAATAACGAAAGGGGTGAGAATGTCCTGTGCATGTGTTTTTCCAGGGGCCGAGAGTGAAAGGGGTCAGTGTAACTGACGTAAACACAAAAAGGGGGGGGGGGGAGGGGGAGATAAGCCTAAACAGCTCCCAATCTACTGGGATGGAGCAGCGAGGAGAGGATCTATGTATATAGGGTCCACACTTATAGTAGTTAGGGGTACCCAGTATCCCTACTTCTTTCCATTTACAAACTTACAATTCTCTTTGGGAGCCTCTCCTTCCTGTCATTACAGCGAGAATATTCCTTATATCTGTCTACAATCCAGTCCCCTGAGCTCTGCCTCAAAGCTTAATATACTGAGCTCTCCAAGATCAGACACTGTATCACTACTTTTATTAAACTGCTTCCACGTGTGTGTGTGTGTGTGTGTGTGTGTGTGTGTGTGTGTGTGTGTGTGTGTGTGTGTGTGTGTGTGTGTGTGTATGCATGCATGCATGCATATGTATATATATATATATATATATATATATATATGTGTATGTATGTATGTATGTCTTTATTTATATAGCGCCATTAATGTACGTAGCACTTCACAGTAGTAATACACGGGACAATCATATAAATAAACAATAATACAAATAACAGGTAATGGGAATAAGTGCTTCTGGCATAAAAGTAACATTTCAGAAGAGGATTCCCTGCTCCAAAGAGCTTACAATCTAATTGGTAGGAGGAACATACAGATACAGTAGGAGGGTCTCTGTCACAGTGCCCCCGTGTCACACACATGCAGTGACAAGCCTGCTGTACCTGACACCACGTGGGGTGAAGACGCAGCGGCTGCTCTCGGGGTCCCAGGCGCAGTAAGGGTCCCGTGTGCCAAGACAGCTTCTGGGGAGAAAGGGACACACAGATGGATGCAGAGCATGGGCTGCATCACAAGGACCAAAGCCAACCCACTAACATCAGACTTCATGAGGTCCCTCAGCCATCCAACCTTGTATGTCAAATGTCAGGGTAACCATTTCAGATGCCATCAATTAACTGACTTATGGGTCACGAGTCCTTTTCTGAAAAGATCCCACGTCACTAGGTGATGTGAGGGGCTGGTATATCAGGTGGAGCTTGTATACCTGTTGAAGGTGGTATACCTGGTGGGGGTGGTACTACTAATGGAGGTTCTATATCAGGTGGAGTTGGTACATCTTGTATATCTGGTAGAGGTGGTAATTCTGGTGGTATATCTAGTGGAGGTGGTGTAGCTGGTAGAGGTGGTAATTCTGGTGGTATATCTAGTGGAGGTAGTGTAGCTGGTAAAGGTGGTAATTCTGGTGGTATATCTAGTGGAGGTGGTGTAGCTGGTAGAGGTGGTAATTCTGGTGGTATATCTAGTGGAGGTGGTGTAGCTGGTAGAGGTGGTAATTCTGGTGGTATATCTAGTGGAGGTAGTGTAGCTGGTAAAGGTGGTAATTCTGGTGGTATATCTAGTGGAGGTGGTGTAGCTGGTAGAGGTGGTAATTCTGGTGGTATATCTAGTGGAGGTGGTGTAGCTGGTAGAAGTGGTAATTCTGGTGGTATATCTAGTGGAGGTGGTGTAGCTGGTAGAGGTGGTAATTCTGGTGGTATATCTAGTGGAGGTGGTGTAGCTGGTAGAGGTGGTAATTCTGGTGGTATATCTAGTGGAGGTGGTGTAGCTGGTAGAGGTGGTAATTCTGGTGGTATATCTAGTGGAGGTGGTGTAGCTGGTAGAGGTGGTAATTCTGGTGGTATATCTAGTGGAGGTGGTGTAGGTGGTAATATAATGGCTGTGATATAGCTGGTGGTTTATCTGGTAGGGTGGTATATCTGTGGGCACACAAAGCCCTCACCTGATGCAGCCATCATGCCTCTGGCAGCGGGCGAGGGGTACCTTCACCACACAGCTGGGGTACGCAAGGATCAGGGACCCCGACTCCTTATCCAGCTCCATACCCAGAATCCTTTGCATTTCCTCCTCTCCACCACACCTGCACAAAGAGTGGGCTCAGCGTGGGGGACAGCACTACAGACATACAGACATACAGAGACACTAACATGCATACTGACACACGTGCACACACATACACAATGGCAGACACTAAGATGCGTGATTACAAGCGGAGCCGTCACTGGCAAATGAGCCATCAACATATTGTACAGACATAGCTATAGCACATCAAATAACATGTCTATAACAGATGGAGTGACACATCTATAACATGCCAGAGTAACATCTATACTGCGCGGAGTAACATATATAAAACGCGTGGAGTAATGTAGCCATAACATGCCAGAGTAGCATCTTTAACAGGCAAAGTAACATAGCTATAAAACACACGGTAACATATCAATAACATGCCAGAGTAACACATCTATAACCCAAAATAACATATTTATAACATGGGTAGTAACATTTCTATACCACACACTGTAGCAAAGCTATAGCAGGTGGAGTAACAGATCTATAACATGCCAGAGTAACATATCTAAAATATGCCAGAGTAACATATCGTTAATGTGCGGAGTGACATATATATATATATATATATATATATATATATATATATATATATATATATATATATATAACACAGAAAAGGGAAAAGTAGGGTCAAAAAGGTGCACTCAAACACTGTATAATGAAAAATAGAAAAAAATTGGACTTTATTAGCAAAGAGTATAAAAAACACATAAAACAGACCCACACAGATCATATAACAAATCGCTGTGTGACACAACGTTGAAACACCAGAGAGGTACAATAGGTCTGGTAAGAACCAAAACAAAATAAAAATATGTTATTGCAAAAATACTATAACAAAACCAGGGGAAAAAATAATTTTTCCCCCAGTAGTGTGACTAAGATCGGCCGATCCAATGCAAAAGATAATAATCAATATGAATGGTAACTAAATCCAGACCACAGAAAATATATATAATAAATATACATAAACCTCTTAGTAATGGTGAAAGATGGTAAGATACACAGCTGAAAATGAATAAAAATTTGACCCTATAATGTGCTGCAAGTCAAATCTGTAAACTGATGCCAGAACTAGGCTGCACATAAGGAATAACCAGCAGGAGAGAACAGTAAAATAGTGCACTAATAGCACTCATGTTAAATCCCCAGAGATGCAGAGCTCAAAGGTAATGAGCAAAGATTCTTTGCAATAACATATTTTTATTTTGTTTTGGTTCTTACCAGACCTATTGTACCTCTCTGGTGTTTCAACGTTGTGTCACACAGCGATTTGTTATATGATCTGTGTGGGTCTGTTTTATGTGTTTTTTATACTCTTTGCTAATAAAGTCCAATTTTTTTCTATTTTTCATTATACAGTGTTTGAGTGCACCTTTTTGACCCTACTTTTCCCTTTTCTGTGTTATATATTCCCTTTGGGTCGGTAGCACCACCAGAGGGTTACTCTTTACCCTAACCTTTGGTTCACTGAGTATTTAGTCAGACAGGGGTGATTTGACTGCGGCATCTTTTGTGTGTCTTATATATATATATATATATATATATATATATATATATATATATATATATATATATATATATATATATATATATATAACCTGTGGAGTAATGTAGTAATATATCTATAACATGCCAGAGTAACATAACGCTAATGTGCGGAGTGACACATAAAACCTGTGGAGTAATGTATCTATAACGTGCCAGAGTAAGTTATTGATAACACTTTGAGTAACATTGATATAATACGCAAAATAATATGTTGCGTTGGCATGTTATATCTATATCTAAAAGATATATATATATAACACGCAGAGTAACATTTCTACAACACAAAGAGTTACATATCTATAACACGCAGAGTAACATTTCAATTACACACGGCGTAACATATCTATACCATGCCATTGTAACATTTCTATAACTTATGGGGTAACATATCTATAACACGCAGAGCAGTGTACATGTATATATCACATACCTGTCAGCGGGGTATGTCTGCAGCTCCTCCAGTAGGACACTCTGATTGGCTGCGCTGCCCATGTTGGCTCCACCCGCTGGAGGGACCAGCAGGAATTTGAGGACAGTCCCTGAATCTGAGCTGAGGAACAGGATGGTCTGATTCCCGTGGGCTCCACAGGACATGTCCACAGCCATGTGTGTCAGCTGATCCCTGGGGAGAGGCACGTGTTACTGGGTGACCTCTGGTCCTGAAGGATCCACTGACCTCATCGATCCCTGACCCTGACTAGCCTCTGATGCTGAAGGACTCATGACTCTGAGACAGTTCATGCTCCAGGGATGAGGGTAGATCCTCCAGTTCCTGCCCCTGGGGGAATATATATCCCTCCAGTTGCTGCCCTTGGGTTGGGTATATCCCTCCAGTCCCCACCCTTTGAGGGGTATATCCCTCCAGGTCCTGCCCTTGAAGGAGGGGAATATAGCCCTTCTGTTCCTGTCCTTGGGGGAGGGGTATATCCCTTCAGTTCCTCTCCTTGGGAGGGGGGTATATCCACCCAGTCCCTGCCCCTGAGGGGTATACCTCCCAGTTTCTGCCCCTCTCACCGTGTCAGGGTCCGTGTGATCCAGGGCGAGTTCCCCACAGAGGGGATGGACTCCTCCATGAGGGGGTGCGATTTCACAAAGCTCAAAACCTCGTCAGGTAGACTTCGAGACGTGTTATAGGGCAGGGGGGGTCCGACACAGCAGCCCGGGCTGGGGGGAGCGGGAGACTTTAACAGGGGGAGGGGATTTTTTCAGGGAGGGAGAGAGACATTATCTGGGACAGGGGAGAGACATTATCTGGGACAGGGGAGACATTATTAGGGGGGAAGAAACATTATCGGAGTGAGACACATTACAAAGAGAGGAGATTTGTTACCAGGGAGGGGGAAGGAAAGACTCTTTTTCAGGGGATAATTATTACTAAGCATGTTGTTAGTGTATTTTTACCATGTTCTTGGGGGGGGGGGGGGTTCCCAAGTTTTTGTTGTGAGTTCTATGTGATCTCAACGTGGTATATGTTCATAATGTGTTTTTGGTCGATACTCAGTGTGCAATTGGTATGTAGACAGTATGTTCTTTGTGTGCAGTTAGCATGTTATTATCATGTTGTTGATGTGTTCCTAGGTCAGGGTGCTCACTGCGCAAACACACTCACCGCGGCCGCGGCACCAGCTCCTCAGGGACGGGTGTCCACACAGAGTCGGGCGTGCGCTGCTCCCGGAAACGCCCTCTGAACGCAGATGCCACCTGCTCCATGTCAAAGGCACAGAGGGCAGAGCCAGGAATACTGTGGGCAGGGGGCAAAATTGAACCACAAGTGGCAGAGCTTCATCCTTTTATGGGGGCCCTCACTTATCATGGGCCCCTTCCCCCCCCATTCTCCCCCTGTCCTCTCATTAGGTCCCTCACCTGTTGGGAGGTGTGGAGAAGACAGCGAACACGAGGTGCCTCCCCCCCAGGCTCAGGACTCCGCTGGCTGATTGGATGACATTGAAGTAAAAGTGAGAATCTCCCGGGACCGAGCAGTTGAGACGAGTCTTCAGGAAGGATGAGAACTGCTTCTCCAGCACACGTGGAGACCCCCCCATGTCACTCTTACACACACGTGCAACACGGGACACCATCACCTGTGGGGGAGAAGAGGGAGGGGGAGAGTTACATACAGTAGCAGAGGAGGTTAATACAGGGATAGTGTTGGGGGGTTGCCTGATTGGGACAGGTGGACAAATGAGGAGCAATTAGACAGAAGGGGGACAGTTAGATTGATGGGGGGCAATTAGAGTAATGGTGACAGTTGGACAAATAGGGGGGGGGCAGTTAGACAGATGGGGGGAAGTTGGACACACAGGGGTAAGGGCAGTTACAGATATGGTGGAGGGGGGGGGGTGCACCTTCTCCAGGTAGTTAAACTCCATTGCGATCTCCCTGAAGAAGAAATACACGTGGTCTTCCCACTCCACAGAGTGGACAAAATACGGCTCTGGAGAGAGAGGAGGGTCAGAGACACCCAACAAACAAAGCCAGAACCCACTTGCACCAACCCACTGCTGTCTACCAGCTACAACCCACCACCCATCTATTTTCCACCTACCCACTACCACCTCTTTATCACCCCTCCCTCACCCCAAGTCCTTCAGAATTATGGGTTTGGTGGTACTGTGGGGATGGGTGAGGATGCCCCACAGTGGGTGGGTGCCTGTGCCAGGGTTGCCCTGTGGGTTCTCACCCTTGAACCACTTGGAGTCGTGTTTGACGCTGCGCAGAGCCGAACGCGGCCCCAGACTGCGGTATATAACGGCGTCTATCGCAAGGAAATCTGTTACTGTCGCAGTGAAGAGCATCCCATCTGAGACGGGGAAAGGGGGTGAGAGGAAGGGGGGGGGGAGTGAGAGGAAGGAAGGGGGGAAGATGGAGAGGGGAGGAAGAGATGGAAGGAGGAGAGAAATAGAGGGGGGAGAGAGGAGGAGTGAGAGGAAAGCTGTGTTACATTGGTAGACGGATCTGGTTATGCATGTCTCTATATCAATCTGTCAGTGTGTCTCCGTCTGTCTGTCTCTCTATCAATCTGTCAGTGTGTCTCCGTCTGTCTGTCTCTATATGTCCGTCTCCCTGACTGTCTGTGTCATTCCTCTGCAGCCTCTTTACCTGCAAACAGAGCCACGTTTCCATGTTTGGGATCATACGGGCACCTTGCCATCCCACTGAGAGTGTCCCCGACCTGCACCAGAGAGTCAGTCTGAGAAAGAGACGGTGTGAGAGAGACAGCATGAGAGAGAGACAGAGTGTCCCCGACCTGCACCAGAGAGTCAGTCTGAGAAAGAGACGGTGTGAGAGAGACAGCATGAGAGAGAGACAGAGTGTCCCCGACCTGCACCAGAGAGTCAGTCTGAGAAAGAGACGGTGTGAGAGAGACAGCATGAGAGAGAGACAGAGTGTCCCCGACCTGCACCAGAGAGTCAGTCTGAGAAAGAGACGGTGTGAGAGAGACAGCATGAGAGAGAGACAGAGTGTCCCCGACCTGCACCAGAGAGTCAGTCTGAGAAAGAGACGGTGTGAGAGAGACAGCATGAGAGAGAGACAGAGTGTCCCCGACCTGCACCAGAGAGTCAGTCTGAGAAAGAGACGGTGTGAGAGAGACAGCATGAGAAAGAGAGGCAGAGTGTCCCCGACATGCACCAGAGAGTCAGTCTGAGAAAGAGACGGTGTGAGAGAGACAGCATGAGAGAGAGAGACAGAGTGTCCCCGACCTGCACCAGAGAGTCAGTCTGAGAAAGAGACGGTGTGAGAGAGACAGCATGAGAAAGAGAGGCAGAGTGTCCCCGACATGCACCAGAGAGTCAGTCTGAGAAAGAGACGGTGTGAGAGAGACAGCATGAGAGAGAGACAGAGTGTCCCCGACATGCACCAGAGAGTCAGTCTGAGAAAGAGACGGTGTGAGAGAGACAGCATGAGAGAGAGACAGCATGAGAGAGATACAGAGTGTCCCCGACCTGCACCAGAGAGTCAGTCTGAGAAAGAGACGGTGTGAGAGAGACAGCATGAGAGAGAGAGACAGAGTGTCCCCGACCTGCACCAGAGAGTCAGTCTGAGAAAGAGACGGTGTGAGAGAGACAGCATGAGAGAGAGACAGAGTGTCCCCGACCTGCACCAGAGAGTCAGTCTAAGAAAGAGACGGTGTGAGAGAGACAGCATGAGAGAGAGAGACAGAGTGTCCCGACCTGCCTCAGCCTAAGAGAGATAGAGTGTCCCCAACCTGCTTAAGAGCGTTACCCTGCGAGGGAGAGAATGTGTGATAGAGTGCTCGATAAGCAATAAAAGTGGATGTGAGAGATGCAGCACTGGTTCTGTGTGGGGGAATGCAGTGTTTGGGGGTGCAATGTGTGTGTGAGGGGTGCAGTATTGGGGGGTGTTTGGGGGTGCAATGTGTGTGTGAGGGGTGCAGTATTGGGGGGTGTTTGGGGGTGCACTGTGGGTGAAGGGGTGCAGTATTGCAGGGGTCTCCGTACACTGTAATCCGCGCACACCGGGTTGAAAGAGTTGGTTCCGCACACAAACAGAGTCCGGTTGTCTCGCACCAGAAGAACCTTCACAAAATTCCTGCACTCGTCCTGTGGGCAGAGAGGTGACGAGGTGAGTGTGACGGTGACAAGGTGAGTGTGACAGGTGACAATGAGTTGCGAGGGGCATGGTCACAGAGCAAAGGGAGGGGTCAGAAAGGTGTAGTCAGAAAGAGAATGGGCGTGGTCAGACAGTGGGGGCGTGGTCAGACTGTGAGGGGCGTGGCCAGACCGTGAGGGCATGGTCAGACCGTGAGGGCGTGGTCAGACCGCGAGGGCGTGGTCAGACTGTGAGGGCGTGGTCAGACCGCGAGGGCGTGGTCAGACTGTGAGGGGCGTGGTCAGACTGTGAGGGGCGTGGTCAGACCGCGAGGGCGTAGTCAGACTGTGAGGGGCGTGGTCAGACCGTGAGGACGTGGTCAGACCGCGAGGGCGTGGTCAGACCGCGAGGGCGTGGTCAGACTGTGAGGGGCGTGGTCTGATCCCCACCTCCTGCTTTCCCTTCATGCGGCACACGTTAATGTCGTGGTGATTGGATTTCCATGTCAATTTCTGTGTAAAAAGAAAGAAGAATGAAAAGACCAGCCATTACGTCAGAGAGATCCCCCTATTGAGTGAGAGGGACGCCCACACCCCTTATAAAATGTGGAGCCCCCTCTCTCTTCCATGTCAGAAGCCCCTGTAACTTCTGCACATTAGTTAATGGGTGCACCCCATGTCCTGTAGTGTCTTATAGGATGGACAGTGCTCCCCCGCTCACTCACATCCCCCTCACACTCACATCCCCCTCACACTCACACCCCCCTCACACTCACATCCCCCTCACACTCACATCCCCCTCACACTCACAATCCCCTGACACTCACAATCCCCTCACACTCATAATCCCCCTCACACTCATAATCCCCCTCACACTCATAATCCCCCTCACACTCATATCCCACTCACACCCCCTCACACTCACATTACCCTCACACTCACATCCCCCTCAAACTCACATTACCCTCATATTCACATTACCCTCACACTCACATCCCCCTCACACATTACCCTCACACTCACAATCCCCTCACACTCACATTACCCTCACACTCACATTACCCTCACACTCACATCCCCCTCACACATTACCCTCACACTCACAATCCCCTCACACTCACATTACCCTCACACTCACATTACCCTCACACTCACATCCCCCTCACACATTACCCTCACACTCACAATCCCCTCACACTCACATTACCCTCACACTCACATCCCCCTCACACATTACCCTCACACTCACATTACCCTCACACTCACATCCCCCTCACACATTACCCTCACACTCACATCCCCCTCACACTCACCTTGTGATACTGCAGTTCTCCACCAGGAGTTGAGTCTAGCAGGATCTGATAGAGAGCGTCCCTGCAGGGAATAATGACCACGTTAATGAGGCAGCACGTGTCAGTAACCTGTCCCCCCCCCCACCTGGTGACACTGCTGCCCCCCCCCCTCCTGGACTCACCTGTCCCCCCCTGGTGACACTGCTGTCCCACCAGTCTCACCTGTCACCGATGTACAGCGTCCTGTTCACCTTTAGCATTCTCTGGATGCTCAGACGGTCTCTCCCCCTCTCAGGTATAGGAGCGGGACCCTTCCCCAAAAACACAGGGTACCCCGGCAGATCTGAGGGAGGGAGGCAGGGAGAAAGTGAGAGAGAGAGAGAGAGAGAGAGAGAGAGGAGGGGTGAAAGAGAGAGGGCAGCGGAAAAAGGAAGATAGGGGAGAGAGGGTGAGAAGAGAGAGAAAAGGATAGGGGAGGGCACGGGGAGAGAAGATAGAAAAAGAGGGGGGGACAGGGGGAGAGAAGACAGCAAAACAGAGAGAAAAAGAGGGGAGGGCAGGGAGAGAGAAGAGAGAGGGGGAGGGTAGGGAGAGAGGAGAGAAAAAGAGAGGGGGGAGGGCAGGGGGAGAGAAGAGAGAGAAAAAGAGAGGGGGAGGGCGGGGGAGAGAAGAAGACAGCAAAACAGAGAGAGAAAATGAGAGACAGAAGGATGGGAGGAGGGTCACTTCCCCGGCTGAAACACTCACACTCAGCTCCAGCAATGCTGACAGGCACAGTTTCATCGGGAAACACAGACTCCCCGAGACCCCCCATCAGTCCGAGGCAGAGCCACAGGAGAAAGATGTGGGGGGGCATTGTAAGAAGGCCTGGTAACAACCTAAGAGAAAAGAGAAATTATCTTATATCCTCCTGATCCCAGCCCAGTGACTCCCTCACACCAAGTTCTGACCCCTCACACTCTGGGTCCTGACCCCTCACACCAAGTTCTGACCCCTCACACTCTGGGTCCTGACCCCTCACACCAAGTTCTGACCCCTCACACTCTGTGTCCTGACCCCTCACACCAAGTTCTGACCCCTCACACTCTGTGTCCTGACCCCTCACACCAAGTTCTTACCCCTCACACTCAGTGTCCTGACCCCTCACACTCTGTATCCTGACCCCTCACACACAGTATCCTGACCCCTCACACACAGTGTCCTGACCCCTCACACGCTGTATCCTGACCCCTCACACACAGTATCCTGACCCCTCACACACAGTGTCCTGACCCCTCACACACTGTATCCTGACCCCTCACACACAGTGTCCTGACCCCTCACACGCTGTATCCTGACCCCTCACACACTGTGTCCTGACCCCTCACACACTGTGTCCTGACCCCTCACACGCTGTATCCTGACCCCTCACACGCTGTGTCCTGACCCCACACAAGCTGTATCCTGACCCCTCACACACACAGTGTCCTGACCCCTCACACTCTGTATCCTGACCCCTCACACACACTGTGTCCTGACCCCTCACACGCTGTATCCTGACTCCTCACACACTGTGTCCTGACCCCTCACACGCTGTATCCTGACCCCTCACACACAGTGTCCTGACCCCTCACACGCTGTATCCTGACCCCTCACACACTGTGTCCTGACCCCTCACACACTGTGTCCTGACCCCTCACACGCTGTATCCTGACCCCTCACACGCTGTGTCCTGACCCCTCACACGCTGTATCCTGACTCCTCACACACTGTGTCCTGACCCCTCACACTCTGTATCCTGACCCCTCACACACACAGTGTCCTGACCCCTCACACACACTGTGTCCTGACCCCTCACACACTTTGTCCTGACCCCTCACACGCTGTGTCCTGACCCCTCACACTCTGTATCCTGACCCCTCACACAGTGTCCTGACCCCTCACACACTGTGTCCTGACCCCTCACACACTGTGTCCTGACCCCTCACACACTGTGTCCTGACCCCTCACATGCTGTATCCTGACCCCTCACACGCTGTGTCCTGACCCCTCACACGCTGTGTCCTGACCCCTCACACACTTTGTCCTGACCCCTCACACGCTGTGTCCTGACCCCTCACACTCTGTATCCTGACCCCTCACAGTGTCCTGACCCCTCACACACTGTGTCCTGACCCCTCACACACTGTGTCCTGATCCCTCACACGCTGTATCCTGACCCCTCACATGCTGTGTCCTGACCCCTGACACGCTGTGTCCTGACCCCTCACACGCTGTATCCTGACCACACGCTGTGTCCTGACTCCTCACACACGGTATCCTGACCCCTCACACGCTGTGTCCTGCTCCCTCACACGCTGTGTCCTGACCCCTCACACGCTGTGTCCTGACCCCTCACACGCTGTGTCCTGACCCCTCACACGCCGTGTCCTGACCCCTCACAAGCTGTGTCCTGACCCCTCACACGCTGTGTCCTGACCCCTCACACGCTGTGTCCTGACCCCTCATACGCTGTGTCCTGACCCCACACACGCTGTGTCCTGACCCCTCACACGCTGTGTCCTGACCCCTCACACGCGGTATCCTGACCCCTCACACGCTGTGTCCTGACCCCTCACACGCTGTATCCTGACCCCTCACAAGCTGTCTCCTGACCCCTAACACGCTGTATCCTGACCCCTCACACGCTGTGTCATGACCCCTCACACGTTGTATCCTGACCCCTCTAACTGTGTCCTGACCCCTCACACACTGTGTCCCATGCTGACCGCACCTGACTCAGGTGAGTGGGCGCATTGTGTGTGTGGGGCTGGGACAGTACTACATTACCCCGCTCATTGTGTCACTATGTTAACAATTTGTATTAAAAAATGTAACACAAATAGCTGCTATTCAATCAATGTCATTATAAACACTCGCATCCTATAACACACACACAGAGGTGTAATATAGAAACGAGATATGAGATAACGTCTAAATATATATCATATACATCTAGCAACGGGTGAGGAAAAAAACAGCCCCGGGCAGCACACACCTTCTCCCTTCTCTTCATATAATGACAGCGGATTAATAGACGATATGCTACTGTATATATATGTACACACACACACACACACATTACACACATTACACATGCAGTTATACAGTGAATATATATACACACACCACACAGATACACACACTCTACATATCTACATACCCTACAGATACACACACTGTACTGATATACACATAATGTACAGATATACATACACTGTACAGATATACATACACTACAGATACACACATACCATACAGGTACACACATACTGTATAGATATACACACACTGTACTGATATATACATACTGTACAGATATACATACCCTACAGATACACACATACTGTACAGATATACATACCCTACAGATACACATATACCATACAGATATATGCGTACTGTATAAATATACACACTGTACAGATACACAGATACTGTACAGATATACATACATACTGTACAGATACACACATACTATACAGATATGCATACCCTACAGATACACACATACTGTATAGATACACACACATTGTACAGATATACACGCATACTGTATAGATATACATACCCTATAGATACACACTGTACAGATATAAACATACTGTACAAATATACATTCCCTACAGATACACACATACAGTATAGATATACATACCCTACTGTACATATACACACATACTGTACAGTTATAGATACCATACATATACACACATACTGTATAGATATACATATCCTACAGATACACACATACTGTACAGATATACATACCCCACAATACACACATACTGTACATATATACATACCCTACAGATACATACTGTACAGATATACATACCCACATACCCACATACTGTACAGATATACATACTGTACAGATATACATACCCTACAGATACGCACATACTGTAGATATACACACCATACCGATACACACACTGTACAAATATACATACCATTCAGATATATATATGATGTACAATTATACATACCCTACAGATGTACACATACTATGTAGATATACACACCATACAGATACACACACTGTACAGATATACATACCCTACAAATACACACTGTACAGATATACGTACCATATAGATAACAAACACACAATGTACAGATGAACATACCATGCAGATATACAGGCTGTCACCTCCCCATGCATAGCTTCTGTCACCATACAAACACCTACCTCCAGAGCCCACGCAGCTCCTTGCTACCTCCCAGCAATCTTGTACACAGCTCTCTGCATATACAGTACATGCACTGCCCCCTCTCCACACAAGCACAGCTATCTCGCTTTCTGCACACACATGCACACCTCCCTGTCACACACAGCTCCCACTCTGCACACACACTGCTCTCTCTGCACACATGCGCAGGGTTTTCCTCTCTTTGGTTACACCTGTCTTCTCTTGTGTCTCCTTACAGCTGTCATCACAGTCCATGTCAGCTGCTGCTGCTCCCCTCACCCCCTTAGCACACAGCCTTGTACAATCAGCTCAGTGTTCAGGGGACAGGCCTGTCACAACCACCTCCAGCCAGAGGGAGTCATCATACACACACAGCACAGAGCAGTACCTGCAAACCCGCTTCTGAGGCAGAGAGCTGCGTCTTGCTGCATTATTTAACTTGGGACCTATATCCCAGGTCAATGAATATGCCCCTGACTCTCGCCCCCCTCCCCATCATCCTAGGCTGAGTCCATACAGCCTTCGGCCTGCGCGTCCGTGACATCACCCGCGTGAAGCGGGTGCATTTTTTGGACATGCTAGACACGCCGTCGGGGCGTGTCAGTTTCAACTGATTCCTCGCGCAACGCGCGCCCCCTCCTGCTGTCACGTGCGCGGTCTATGGGCGCGATCAATGCCTTAAGGCAATGTGACCGCGCCGCGCGCGGACGCCTCCGTGCGGTCTGCGGCAGCATGGACTTAGCCCTATCTGTCTGCAGGCAGCAGGACGCGAGGAAAGAGACAGTCCACGATCACACGTTTAAGTCTGAACCTGATACATCTTATTATATATAATTATACACGTGTTATATAACTCCGTGTACCACTCCATAAACATGACACTATGATTGCAGATTATAAGGGACAGGCTCAGACAGTCCTGGGTTTATATCTAATGTAGGGTGACCTCCTGATCGCAGATTATCAGGGACAGGCTCAGACAGTCCTGGGTTTATATGTAATGTAGGGTGATCTCCTGACCGCAGAATATATCAGGATGTTATGCATCATGGTACACACACACACAAACACACACACTACCACATGGCCTGTTCATCTGTGACACCCAATAATACACACACAACACATGTACCGCCCAAGTAACATGCAATGACACACAGTCTTACTTGTCCTTGTGTTACACACTGCATACTGTGCACGCAAGAATACACTTACACATATACACACTGAGACAGCAAACAGACACACACTGAAAGACAATGTCATATGTATACACACAAGTATAAATATATACACACACACACACAGACACACACTGGCATAGAATGACATTTACATATACAGACACCCATGCTAACTCACAAGGACATGCAGTATACTGACACCAACTGTACAAACCACAAATTTACATATACAATGACAGAAAACACAGCAATATACCCAATGACATATAGACACACACTGACATAGTATACTGTACATACAGACACACAGCAGTGACACATACTGTACAGTACATACTGTACACACACACACTGATACCAGCAGTGACACATACTGTACACACACACACACACACACACACACACACACACACACACACACACACACACACACACACTGATACCATACAAACCACAAAATACACATCCACAATTACACACACCCTGTGCAATTACTGACAAATACAGTGGTATACACCATTACACACACCTTGTGCACACACTGACATACACACATTACCTTGTGTCCTTGTCACATTATGTCACATCGTGTGTCTGCTCCGGATCTGCGAATCCAATTTGGACCCCAAATCATTAGTGAGTCGTGACCCCAAATCCTGAGCTCCCCACAGTGTCACATGGTGTGGGGGTGTCTCTTTTCACAGCTCTGGTGACATACTGATGTCTCCCTGTCTCTCTCTCCCTTTGTCCCTATGTCTCTCCCTCTGTGTCCCTCTCTCCCCCTCCCACTCCCGTCTCTCTCCCTGCTGTATGTCCCTCTCTCCCCTCTCTGTCTCTCCTTGTGTCCCCTCTCTCTTTCACCTTGTGTCTCCTCTCTCTCTCTCTCTTTCACCTTGTGTCGCTCTCTCTCTGTCAGTGTTTCTCTAGGTCTCGGTAGCTCTGCTTTTCTGTCAGTATCTCCCCCCTCCCCTCTCTCTCTCTCACTACCCCTCTCTCCTGCAGCTCTGCTTCTGTCAGTGTCTCCCTATCTCTATGGCATTCCTAGCTGAATGTGGTGGAGATTGAGGTGTGTGTATCATCCATTGTGTGTGTGTATCACCATGTCTGAGTATGTCACCCCATGTGTGTGTGTGTGTGTGTGTGTGTGTGTGTGTGTGTGTGTGTGTGTGTGTGTGTGTGTGTGTGTGTGTGTGTGTGTCATCATTTGTGTGTGTGTATCACCATGTCTGAGTATGTCACCCCATGTGTGTGTGTATCATCCATTGTGTGTGTGTGTATCACCATGTCTGAGTATGTCACCCCATGTGTCTGTGTGTGTCAACCCCTGTGTGTATCACCCTGTGTGTGTCATCCCATATGTGCATCACCCTGTGTGTCACCCCATGTGTATACCTCCCTCTGTGTGTGTGTCACCCCAGGTGTGTATCACCCTGTGTGTGTGTGTCACCCCATGTGTGTATCACCAGGTTTGTGTGTGTGTCGGTATCACCCGGGGTGTGTGTGTATCACCCTGTTACTGTGTGTATCACCCTGTGTGCCTGTAATATCCTTGATGTGTTTTGGTATCATCATGCGTGTTTGTGCATCGCCCTATGTGTGAGTGCGTGTCACCCTGTGTGTCTGTTTCATCCTGTGTGTCACCCTGTGTATGTGCATCATTCTGTGTCACCCTGTGTGTGTATCAGTTGTGTAAGTGTATCATTCTGTCTCCCTGTCTGTATCATTCTGTGTGTCACCCTGTGTGCGTGTATCAGTCTGCGTGTGTTTTACCTTGTTTGTATTTCACCCTGTGTATTACAGTGGTTGTTGGTCACCCTGCGTATGTATCATCCTATGTGTGTATCATCCTGTGTGTGTCTGTATCATCTGGTGTGTGGTTTGTGTGTCACCCTGTATGTGTATCATCTGTCACCCTGTGTGTGTACCATCTAGTGTCACCCTGTGTGTGTAGCTGGAACAAAGAGCTTGTTGTGCCCGAAACATCACCCACAATTTTTTTATCATGTGTTAATTTTTGTAACAATAATATTGCCTGTTTTTACTCTGCTGGCGGAGTGCTGAGGAGACCCTTTCATAGTGTCATCCTCTGGGATTTCTTGTTGCCTGTACGTAAGCAGCAGGGTTGTAATGTATATACACATACAATATATAGATATATACACAATATATAGATATGTAGCCCTCTTTCCTGCTGATATAGAGAGACTACTGGTGCTGTATGTACCTGCTGGATCAGTGAGATCTGGGCCTCCGCTAACTGGGAGCCTGGGGTAATATTAGGTCCTTGGCAGCGCCTCCACTTACCCAGGATCCCCAATAAGTGAGATTCCCCTAGGTAAGAATAATGATAACAAGCCTCAACGTTGTAACCTTTTACTAATACGTAATTGCATAACCTTAGCTTACACCTATTAGAGATAAAACACATATAGTACCGTATAGGAATAGCTGATATTCAGTAATATACACCAGTGGCCTGGCCACTCTCCTCATTGAGTAATGTCACTTCCCACCACTGCGTGCACCCCACACCGTGTCCAATGTATACTCAGTCCCTTGGTCACTCAACCCAGTGACCCCAAAGAACTCTCCTCCAAGGCGGGATCAGCGCCTGATGGTACCGGTGTTGGTGCACTTATTAAATACCTTCCGGCTACTCCAGCAGCCGGCAACAGACTTCAAAAAGGATCCGCCGATCCAGCGTAGTCTCTCACGAGTTGGTAATGTCCAGCAGCTTGAGCCCAAACCACTGTTCACACACCGCAGCTCCGGAAACACTGTGTCCCTATCTGCTACTACAGTAAGGGAATAGAATATCTCTCTCTCTCTATGGCTGTCCCTGCAGCACCACAAGCTAATGGTGACTCAGGGTCTGCACTGGGCCTGAGGGGAAATCTGGCCTACGCAGGTGGGTCACTGACCCCCTGCACACACACTACCTCTCCCCGTGCTCCTCCGGTGCCCTCCTGGTCACGCCTGAGTATTGCGCAATGCCCAACAACATGGCGGCGCCCTGTGCTATCGGGCCGCCGCGGAACCTCCGAACGCTCCCTCACAGCACCTCCCGTGATTGCACCCTGCAGCTGAGGTACAGCGGGGAAACTAGAACACCCCTACAGATATATACACAATATATAGACCATACGATACCGGTTGCAACACGACATCAAGGGACAGCACGCAGGTAAGTAAATCAAAAATGTTCTATATTTGATAGAAGACACAAAAACCGACGTTTCGGTCCCCCAGTGGGACCTTTCTCAAGGTGGTGCACCACCTTGAGAAAGGTCCCACTGGGGGACCGAAACGTCGGTTTTTGTGTCTTCTATCAAATATAGAACATTTTTGATTTACTTACCTGCGTGCTGTCCCTTGATGTCGTGTTGCAACCGGTATCGTATGGTCTGTTATTGCTTTATGGGATAAGCACCAAAACTTATTTACTTGCATATGGTGTGCCGGCTGTGCATTGGATTCTACACAATATATATATATATATATACTGGGGGGTTGAAATTGTATAGCGATACCAGGTGATGAAACAATACTCTGCTGGAGATGTGTTCATGGAGCAATGCTCTGCAAGTTTCTAGAAGTATGAGGAGTGCAGAACGCTGTGTATGAGTGCAGAACGCTGTGTGTGAGTGCAGAACGCTGTGTGTGAGTGCAGAACGCTGTGTGTAAGTGCGGAACGCTGTGTGTGAGTGCAGAACGCTGTGTGTGAGTGCAGAACGCTGTGTGTGAGTGCAGAACGCTGTGTGTGTGTGCAGAACGCTGTGTGTGAGTGCAGAACGCTGTGTGTGAGTGCAGAACGCTGTGTGTGAGTGCAGAACGCTGTGTGTGAGTGGAGAACGCTGTGTGTGAGTGCAGAAAGCTGTGTGTGAGTGCAGAACCCTATGTGTGAGTGCAGAACGCTGTGTGTGAGTGCAGAACGCTGTGTGTGTGTGCAGAACGCTGTGTCTGAGTGCTGAGTGCAGAACGCTGTGTTTGAGTGCAGAACGCTGTGTTTGAGTGCAGAACGCTGTGTTTGAGTGCAGAACGCTGTGTGTGAGTGCAGAAAGCTGTGTGTGAGTGCAGAACGCTGTGTGAGTGCAGAACACTGTGTGCAGAACACTGTGTGGGGGTGCAGAATGCTGTGTACAAGTGCAGAACACTGTGTGCAGAACGCTGTGTGGGGGTGCAGAATGCTGTGTACAAGTGCAGAACACTGTGTGCAGAACGCTGTGTGTGAGTGCAGAACGCTGTGTGCGGGTGCAGAATGCTGTGTACAAGTGCAGAACACTGTGTGTGTGCAGAACCCTTTGTGTGTGTGGGCAGAATGCTGTGTACAAGTGCAGAGTGCTGTGTATGAATGCAGAGCGGAGCCCCCCCCCACCCCAGATATGGGTGCTGCCTCCCAATGAGGGGGAGCACTGTGCAGAGTACAGGGGGTGTAGCACACTGTTTCGGGGGTACGGGGGCTATTCTGCTGGCACATCTCCTCTCTCTGCCACTTCATTCTCTCTCTGCTTTGATTTGTTCCACCGCTCCACATTAATTGGATTCTACAGACAGAAAAGACAGAGAGAGAGATAACGAGAGAGGGCGAGAGAGAAGCGAGAAAGGGAAAGAGAGAGATACAGAGAGGGGGCAGAGAGAGGGAAGGTAAAGAGAGGGAGGCAGAAAGGTGGGGAGGGATAAATATAGTGAGAAGTCCCCTCACCCCAAACCCCCCACTTTCTCCCTACCAGGATTTAAGAATGTCCGCGGTGCGCAGGAAGGACCCAGCGTGAGGAGATGTAGGTCTGAAGGTGGTTTGTGTATGTCACAGCTCTGTGCTGGGGTCCAACTGGGGAGCTGTGTTGCTACTGATATTGGTAGGGTACAGATATACACCTACTGATATAGGTGGGTACAGATATACACCTACTGATATAGGTGAGTACAGATATACACCTACTGATATAGGTGGGTACAGATAGTGCGGATATGCCAGGATCCCAGGGACCTTGTGGCTGGGGCGATGTTTGATGTCTTCTCCAGCAGGTGAAGGGCAGCGCCCCATGGAGTGGGCACCAAGGCACATGCAGACTGGTGCCAGTTAGTTGGAAGGTTACTAGACCAGGCCGGACTGGTTTAGGTCCTTGTTTGAAATAAAGCGCTGGCCGGTTTTGTTCCAAACTTTGAGTCAGTGGTAGTTGTTTGTTTGGGTGGAGGCGGCTGGTCAGCTGAGTGGCGGACGGCTGGTCAAGAGAGAGTGACACACTGCAGCTGACACCGCACCGAACACACATCAGGTGATACCGCGCAGGACACACACACACATCAGATGACACCGCACAGGACACACACATACATCAGGTGATACCGCACAGGACACACACACATCAGATCACACCGCACAGGACACACACACACACATCTGCTGACACCGCACAGGACACACATCAGATCACACAACACAGGACACACACATCAGATCACACCGCACAGGACACACACATCAGATCAGATCACACCGCATAGGCCACACATCAGGTGACACCGCACAGGACACACACATCAGATGACACCACACAGGACACACACGCACATCAGATGACACCGCACAGGACACACACACATCAGGTGATACCGCACAGGACACACACGCACATCAGATGACACCGCACAGGACACACACACACATCAGCTGACACCGCACAGGACACACACACACATCAGATCACACCGCACAGGACACACACATCAGATCACACCGCACAGGACATACACACACATCAGATCACACCGCACAGGACACACACACATCAGATCACACCGCACATGACACACACATCAGATCACACCGCACAGGACACACACACATCAGATCACACCACACAGGACATACACACATCAGATCACACCGCACAGGACACACACACACATCAGATCACACCGCATAGGCCACACATCAGGTGATACCGCACAGGGGACACACACACACACATCAGCTGACACCGCACAGGACACTCACACATCAGCTGACACCGCACAGGACACTCACACATCAGCTGACACCGCATAGGACACACACATCAGATGACACCACACAGAACACACACATACATCAGATGACACCACAAAGGACACACACACATCAGATGACAACGCACAGGACACACACACGCACATCAGATGACACCGCACAGGACACACACACACACACATCAGCTGACACCGTACAGGACACACACACACATCAGATCACACCGCACAGGACACACACACACACACATCAGCTGACACCGCACAGGACACACACATCAGATCACACCGCATAGGGGACACACATCAGATCACACCGCATAGGACACACACACATCAGATGACACCACACAGGACACGCACATACATCAGATGACACCACAAAGGACACACACACATCAGATGACAACGCACAGGACACACACGCACATCAGATGACACCGCACAGGATACACACACACATCAGGTGATACCGCACAGGACACACACACACACATCAGGTGATACCGCACAGGACACACATCAGCTGACACCGCACTGGACACACACACAGGTAACACATTCCGGTATTGAGGGGAAGCAGTCAGCCCTCCAACACCTTCTACGATACCGGTAATGTTTGTTTCATAATCTGAGATACAGTAGTTAGCTTGTCAGGCCCAGGAGCACTGCAGCGATGAATATGATGGGAGCGGTGTAATCAGGAGCCATATTTAATGACCCCCAAAGACATATATTCTAAAACCTCTGAATTTCAATAACATGAGCAGAACCCAGGACATGTGTGAGAGGTGGAAACCCCGGATCCCCCCACTCCCCCTACGTCTCGCATGCAGTGACACAGCGCAGCACACTGGAGGGGGGGGGGAGAGGAGGGGGAGGTTGTCCCTTTTATCACAAAACAATAGGTCTCTAACGAGGTTGATTCAGCAGCTGAGAGGGTAGGGAGGCATAGAAAACAGCCTGATATACTGTATATAAAAACACACATTGTGTTCTCATTTGCATGTAATTTCCCAGAATCCCTTGCTGCAGTGGAAGCACTGTATGCTGGGAATAATGGTGAAAGGCAGGGTTGCAGACCTGCCTAAGGCAGAGGGCATGGTCAGTGCTTATCCGCTGACCCGCGCTGAGCCCCACTCACGCTTACCAGGGAGCCCCTGCAGCCGCAATGAGAGCGGTTTTAGCAGGGGCTCGCCCACGCTTCCGCAGGCGTGCGGAGGCGGAGAAGACAGTCAGATTTAAATTTGCACGCTGAGGGGAGCGCAGGGCCGGTCACGTGAGCGGTTCAATTAGGGCGAACCAGCTCTGTGACGTCACTGGCCCGCCCCCCAGACACGCCCCCGGACCCGCCAGGGAAAGCACCCTCTTTCCCTCAGCCTCAGCGCGCCTCCGCACGGCTGACGTCCCTATGGACTCAGCCTAAGACATGTGAATGTGCTCACAAGTGATCTTTTTATTTGCTATATGCAATACGGTGGAGGTTTCTTGTTGCCTTTTTTACCCACCATAACTTAAAACGTGATGGTAAAAACACTCAGATATACACAAATATAGCATGGTGTGTATGTGTGCCTGTATCTGTATACGTCTGTGTATGTGTGTGTATCTGTGTAAGTCTATGGGGCCTATTCACAACAGTGATAAAAACTTTGCTTTTGCATCCGACAATGCATTTTTTTTATCGTGCTATAAGACATGAAGCCAAAAGCGGGATTCACTAAGCAGTGAAGGTCATTTTTTAATGTCCGATAAAAAAATGCGACCTGTTTTTTGTATCAGTGCTATTGTCCTGAACCAGGATTATTTATATCTCTATATTTTTCCTGCTCTCAGGCTGCCAGCCCTCCCCAGCTAAACTTAGGCTGCGTCCATAGAACGTGGAGCAGCGCTGAGCCGCACGGACGCTGATGCTCACCTGGTCAAGCATGAGCGATTTCATGCACATGCAGGCGAGCCAGCGTCCGCGATCGGGAGGCAGGGGGAGGCGGGGCAGAGACGTCGCTGGTTTACTATCACAGTTACCCCAATGCGCTTTTCTCTTAGCAGCATTAGTCTCCTCCTCTATCGAAATCACTAGGGACGGACTTTGCTCTCTCTCTCATCAGACTGTCGTCGGACAGTCCCGAATAGGCGTGGTTATACTTTCGCGCCACGCTCATGCAGGCACGGCCCTTTGATTGCTCCGATCCACAATTTTCCCTTGCCACATTGTCTTTTGGCAGGAAACCTTTTGCAGAACAGTCCCTATTACTTTGCAAGCTCGGTTTTAGCTGGGAAATTTGACCCACTTTCTTCTGTAAAACTCTCTTTGCCGGACACTTTATTGTATTGTATTGTATGTCTTTATTTATATAGCGCCATTAGTGTACATAGCGCTTCACAGTAGTAATACATGTGGTAATCAAATAAATAACAGATAATATAAATAACAGGTCATGGGAATAAGTGCTTCAGACATAAAAGTAACATTAAGGACGAGGAGTCCCTGCTCCGAGGAGCTTACAGTCTAATTGACTTTATGCAATACAGTATAATCATCAATCCGGGGACAGTGCAAACTTTAACTCTTAGTGCACAAACTTGCTAAACAGCCCTTGATAACCTACATTCAACTGGAGGGAAACATCAATCCCATTTACTTTGGCAGAATTTTCTTTAGCGAGGATTGCGGGCCCACTTTAATTCAGCAAAACTCTTTTAGCATAATACTTTAGCAATACTGTCCTTAGTGCACATATCGTCCCGCCAGCTAGGGGCGGTCATTTCTTGCTGTTTTGCAAAATTTGTAGCTAGTACTCAACACTTATCTTGCACAAATCAGCTCCTAATGCATAGAGGCAAAATACTGTAGTGCCTTTGATAAAAACGTGCACAATCCTATCTTATTCTGTGTAAACTTGCACAATCCTGAGTTCTCTTAGCGAGAGAACGCGTGAATAAAAGTCTTTGGCAACTATATTTTGCAAAAATGCAGTATAGCAGCAGCAGAAAGGTTTCCATGGCGGGAAAGACACCGAAACGTTTAGTGAAAAAAACTCAAACACTTTTTCTTTACATCCTAAAAATGTCAAAAACAGACTCTTCGCTCCAAAAGTTCCAAAACGATCAAAGCACGGAAAACTTTCTCTTTCGCACGCCCAGCCCCTCGTTGGGCGCCAAATGTAACCCTCCTTGCCCAGCTCCTAAGGGGTTTACGTCAGTTGATTATATACATGGCTTTGCTCAGTCTCTCATACCTTGTCACGGTGCTGGATCAGTGCAGGCTGGGTGTAGCTATGCTGGTGGAATAATAATGGACGCCAGAAATGTTTATAATACAAGCAGGAGCTTTATTAAAAGCCGTTGATGATGCTCTTCATTCTTAAACCACTCTATTCACATTTACTGATACATTTACAGTGTCTGTACTATTTGCTTCTTCCCTAGGTACCCTCATCTTAATACTCCAGGGACGTACTTAAGCTTGTTTCTCTTTGGGTTAACTGACTCGTTCCTCTTCTATGTAGCGTCTGACATGTCCCATTACTAGTGAGCCCCTTAAGAGCATTGGCCGATGTTCTATTTCCTCTGGATCAATATCGAAGTACTGTACACTGACACCACCTCTGGACAGACTGGGTCTGAGTTAGCTACGGACCTTCTAATTAGGCCAATCCGACTAAAGGTCCTATCTGGGGAACCCCTTTTGGGCATAGGCTTCCTTGTATCTAAACAAATGGATTCATCAGGGCCATTCCTATTGACTATATATAAGTAGGACACTTTCCCTAACTACAAAACAACAAACGGGGACAGATCAGTGTTAGCACACATATCTATACACGGAAACATATTTACTTTATTCACAGTGAGGCTCCTCTGTCACTCCCAGGAACCTAAGTGCTAGGATATTCAGGGTAGGTATATATACCCCAATGGTGACGTCACAGGTCACCAGACATAAAGTGGACGTGGCTTCTTGCCTTGCCAAGTCACTGTATACCATGTGATGGGAGAGGGGCGTTACTCTGCGTGAGTCCACACAGCTAACCCTTTAAGGCCATTAACTGGAATAGAAGTCCCAATGGGGGGCTGCTCCAGCATACATCTCTCCATACTTCTTTGCGTTGTCTGAAGCTTCTGAATTATCTTCGCATTTAGGGGCCAAGTTTCCCATCCATGCGTCGGCATAAGCGGAATATACTGTTCGAAAACTTTCTTCTTGAGGCACAATGAAAGGTTCCCTTGAAATATTGTCCTGTTGCTTCCGAATACGCTCCATCCCATTCTCATTCTACTATTGATTTCATTCAAAGGTTCCCATCCATTGTTATTTGCCGGCCAAGGTGGACGTAGTCTTCCGCTTCTTCTAGTTCTATTCAATTTATTTCAACCTTTGCAGACTTGACACGTGTGTGTGACATCACTTTGGCCTCGCTAATATTCATACGTAGGCCCACATACTGACTTGCTTCTGCAAGTTCTTTCGATTTGTTGCTGGGAGGTCTTCTGGAGTTGTGGCAAAAATAATAATGACATCTGCAAATTGTAAAATCCTTTCGCACACGCGCACACGCACACTGTATCGGGAGATGGGGGACAGAGAGTTAGAGAGTGAAGGGGTGGCAGGGGTGTGGGGGAGGGCGGGCAAAGAGAAAGTGGAGGTGGCACATCTCGGGGGGGGGGGGTGGCTTGGATGGAATTGAGAGGGGGCTGGCAGCCTGTGGTTCTGGAGTCTTCCCACCTGCAGCTCTCTATGGAAGCAACTAGTGACAGAGAACCCCCCTCCCCGGAGAGACCCCCTACAGAGTCCCCATTGTACAGAGTGACTAAGTGACACAGCCCCCCTGCTGGGGCACATGGTTCTCATGGTTTGCACACTGATAACTTCTGCATTCATTTGTCAGGATTGAGATACAGAGTGGGAGAGATGAGGCTGTGACACACGTTAAAAACATGCATGTAATAGCATGCAAACAAGCGCATGTAATAATATGTATAATCACACGTGTAAAAATAAATATAATAACATGTCACCAGACACACAGGGAATACCCTCCATATAAAAACGTGTAATCACACACATGTAGTAACATATAATATATACCATAATACGCACACATCTGGTTACAGCCACACATAGTAATTCTCCCATGTAAATAGGTATAAGTGCTTATATCGGAACAATCTGTAATGTTCATATGTACCCTTCTCCCCCCTCACACACACACACATCTCCTGTCCTGTGCCCTCCTTCCCCCTTTACCGTGTTCCTGGATTAGGGCACCTGTCATATGTCCACACTGTACAATAGGTCTCTGTGTGACCCCCCCCCCCATCCTGCCAGCTGCCTGGGGTATCAGGTGTCCCCAGGGGGGCTCTGCTAGATACATTGTAACAGCACACAGGGGTTAGAGGTTACAGGCCACCCCCACCTCCTAACCAGAAGATGAAAGAACTCATTAATATCCAACACATACTGTGCATTTATAGAAATATTTATGTGTGTGTTAGTGAGGAGCAGTTTGTATGTGTGTGCGGAGCAGCGTGTGTGTGTAGAGCAGTGTGTATATCTGTAGATCAGTGTGCATGTGTGTGCAAAGCAGTATACATGTGTGCGCAGATCAGTGTGTACAGTATTTATGTGCAGAACAGTGCATGTGTGCGGAGCAGTGTGTGTGTGCAGAGCGGTGTGTATATCTGTAGATCAGTGTGTATGTGTGTGCAAAGTAGTATATATGTGTGTGCAGATCAGTGTGTATTTATGTGCAGAACAGTGCTTGTGTGCGGAGCAGTGTGTGTGTGTGTGTGTGCATAGCAGTGTGTATATCTGGAGATCAGTGTGTGTGTGCAAAGCAGTATACATGTGTGTGCAGATCAGTGTGTATTTATGTGCAGAACTGTGCGTGTGTGCAGAGCAGTGTGTTTGTGTGTGCAGAGCAGTGTGTGTGTGCAGATGAGTGTGTATTTATGTGCAGAACTGTGCGTGTGTGCAGAGCAGTGTGTGTGTGTGTGTGTGTGTGTGTGCAGATGAGTGCATTTATGTGCAGAACTGTGCGTGTGTGCAGAGCAGTGTGTGTGTGTGTGTGCAGATGAGTGTGTGTTTATGTGCGGAGCAGTGCGTGTGTGCAGAGCAGTGTGTGTGTGTGCAGATGAGTGTGTGTTTATGTGCGGAGCAGTGCGTGTGTGCAGAGCAGTGTGTGTGTGTGCAGAGTGTCTCGCCCCCTGAGCTTGCATCTCTGCATTTATTACATCTCAGGTGACCTCATTCATTCAGACTCACTTCCATGCGTGTCACTCCAATTAGTCAACGATGCCAGCCCTCATTATCCTGTCACTGTGCTCCCACCCGTCCTGTCACCGGGTCCCCCCCCCCCTTTTCTGTCCGTCACTATTGCTCTGTTCTATATACGTGTGTATATGTGATGTGCTTTTGGGATCAACCCATGTGTGTTACTATGATATGTGCCGTTGTGTTATGTGTGCATATACAGATACAAACAGACACACGCACACCTATACAAACACAATAACACATAGCGCACCTATCCCTCATTTGCTTAACAGGAAATTTCTTATAAAACCTATTTTGCATTCTAACCAGAGAACACACAAGAGTGGCAAATCCTGTGTGTGTGTGGGGGGGGGGGGGGGAGGATAGAGGGGGAGAAGGTGAGAATGTCTGTCTGTATATCGCTGTGTGTTAGGGAATTTGTGCAGTGGTTAAAGAGCATCAGGTGCTGGCATTATGGATTGCCAGTTATAAATGGTGTGAAATTATAGCACTACACGTTGTTATATCATTGTACATATTATTATATCATTGTACATATTATTATATCATTGTACATATTATTATATCAAGAAAAAAAGGAACACAGGAGCGCACCAAGGTAAGAGTAATAAAGTGTATTACCAGATATAGAGAAAAGTAAACACTTACATAGAATAAAACTTTAATACATCTCGATCTAAGCGATATCTTCTTCAGTTAGGCATCACTCGAGAGGGTATACAGAGGCAATAATCAATCCTTCCAGATAACAGTCCCGCGCGCTGGGGCTGACTCTGTAGCGCTATCCGCAATCTGACCTCCACGCGTGTGAGCGTGGTTGGGAGCGTAGTGCGCATGCGTAGGAATGAAGCCCTCCGTAGCCGTCTCTGGATGCCTGTCCGTTTTGATATTCGCGACCGGGAAAGATACACTTGTGTGTATGCCATCTAACAAGGTAAGTGAAAGCTAGCAACACAACTCGCGACGCGTTTCGTATACCAAGTATACTTCATCAGGCGAAGTATCATTGTACATTATATCATTATATCATTGTACATATTATGATATCATTGTACATATTATTATATCATTGTACGTATTATTATATCTCTCTAGTTATTATATTACGCTACATGTTATTGACTGCATATCTCTTGGCATGTTATTATCGCTCTGCGTGTTATTATATCTCGCTGCGTGTTATTATATCTCTGCGTGTTATTATATCCTTCTGGTGTGATATTATATCTCTCTGCATGTTATTCTATCTTTGAGCGTTAGTATATGACTTCGTATTGTTATATCTCTGATTGTTATTATATATCTTTCCATGTTTTTATATCGCTCTGCATGTTATTATATCTCTCTGCGTGTTATTAGATTGCACGGCATGTTATTATATACCTCCTCCTGTTATTATATCACTCTGCGTGTTATTACATTGCACGGCATGTTATTATATACCTCCTCCTGTTATTATATCACTCTGCATGTTACTATAACTCTTTGCATGTTGGTCAGTCATTGTCAGTGTTTAAAAACAGTTTGTTTTGGGAAATCCAGTTTTCGAGTTTGAAAAAGTCAGACTGAAGTATGTGTTGAAGGTCAGAGAGGCTATGGCTGTGTGCATATAGGATTGTGTCATCTGCATGCATGTGTATTGAGGCTTCCTGACAAGCTGTGGGAAGATCATTGATGAACACTGAGAAGAGTAGGGGCCCCAGAACAGAGCCTTGCGGGACACCACAGGTGATAGCCAGGGGGTTAGAGTTAGCGCCAGAGATGGACACATGTTGGGATCTACCTGATAGGTGGGACTGAAACCAGTTTAAAGCATGTGATAGGTAGGACTTACCCTCATCACAGTCATTCCACAATTACTATGTATGCACACCTCATCCTGCAGTGAACCTTAGAGGGGCAATCCATGCAATACCCTACGTGTGTTTTGTTAAATAAATCAGTTCTGTAGTATTACAGTATATCATACGTACTACATTTTATTTCAATTCAACTCTTCTTTTAATTCAAACTTCCCTAGCAGTGCAAGATATTTGCAACACTTTCCAGATTGTGATAATTTGTTACCAATATTCCCAGCAGTTTGAGCTGCAAACTATAAAAACAGATAATTTTACGTTAGGATACATTACTGCATACATACTGAATGAGAATGAATTGACCGGCAGCTTAAGTAATTAGTTTCCAATACAGGTAATCAAAGGCTGCATATATTAAAACAATTGATTATTTTTATTATTATTTTTTTTTCAATTTTGTATTATATTAATTTTCCTCCAAAAAGGCATTACAGGCTTCAATAAATTGTATGACCCGCATTATCTTTCTTAACTGCTCCAGCCGCACCAACGGACATACAAACATATAAGACACTGTTGGGGGTAAGGGAAACCAAGGGGCAGGGGGGGGGGGCAGAGGGAGAGGGTGGCTGAATTTTTTTCTGTTTCTGTGATGAGCACTGCATTTTGTTTCCTTCCATTTAATGGAATTTCATTTTAAATGTATTATTATTTTTAAGTGCTGCTTGGATTGCGTCTTTAATAGAGGGCGCCATCTGGTGGAGAAGAAAGGACTATATTCTCACTCTACATATCCTTGTTTTCCCTGCCTCCCTGCTCTCTCCTACCCCCTCAGTCTCCTCTCTTACCCCTTCTGTCATGTACGGCACACCTGTGAGCCCGTGACCTGCATACAGGACAAGGGTTAATGCACAGCTGTCTAGCTGGCCCACTTTTCACCTTCGCAAAGGTCCCTCAAATGAACAATATCTCCCTTCAATGCGTCCTAATTGTATTGTATTGTATGTCTTTATTTATATAGCGCCATAAATGTACATAGCGCTTCACAGTGGTAATACACATTGTAATCATATAAATAACAAATAATATAAATAACAGGTCATGGGAATAAGTGCTTCAGACATAAAAGTAACATTAAGGAACTAATATACCACAGCAACATTAAGGAACTAATATACCACAGCACACAAGTGAGCAGGTGGCAGAGATCTGCAACCAGGGTTAATACACACGGCTACTCTAACCAACTCCCCTTTCTCCTGCGCACGGTACTTTCAATAAGTTAATACCTTGTTTCCTCGATTCTAAGACGCACCTTTTTTCACATTTGAACATGTCTGAAATCGGGCTGCGTCTTAGAATTGATGTCTTTGAAAAAAAACGAGGCTGCAAGGGGGGCGATGCTGGAGTACCGGCCGGGCAGGAAGCCGGAGCCACCGCAGCGGGGAGGGCTGCTGGGTTACCCGCAGCTGGTGGAAGGACGAGGTGGTGAAGCAGCTATCCCAGGAGCTGGGCACGCTCGGGAACTTGATCTCCTACGTTGAGGAATGGCGTTCCACCGCCAGTAGAGTGCCGAGCAGGAGGTTGCTGGTTTTTCCCGAAAATTGTTCATAAATCAATGGCGCCTTACAATAGAGGAAATACGGGTATTACCCCCTTACTCAATTGCAATCATGTCTATCCACTGCAACCACACAAGAAATATGCAAAACAGGTCCCTGTTTATTATAGAAAAAACTATGCACTTAATACACAAAAATCTGTTGTAGCAAAATGTGTCCGAAAATGTAAATTACTCTCTACAGAGTGTTCATTCAGAGCCCAAAAGCATCACTTATTAAAGAAATGTTTGATATATATATATATATACACAGTGCTTCAGATTACAGATAATTGCAAAAACATACAATTACAGCAAATGCAGGACAGTTTCTTAAAATAACAGGATACAATATAAACCCCTATATATTATGTTACCATATGTCATAGGTTTCCCCCAGAGAGGTCACTGGTGTAGTGTTACGGTTGTGCTCGCCACAAACCGGGGCTGGACCGCGTGGCTGAGGCTGGGTTATGAAATCACCAACCTTAGACCGCGCAGACTGGTCCGGAGTGCGAAGATCATAGTCAAACAGGCCAGGTTCAGGACTGGAGATAACAGCGTAGTCGGTGGACGAACCAGGGTCAGGATTGGGGACATCAGGGGAATCGTTATCCAAGCGTAGTTTCGGCAACAGGAGGTCAAGTAGGTCCCGCTTCAGCGTAATAGCTACGGGGCGGGAGCGGGTTCTGTGCGAGTGGCGACCGCGGCCCATGGTACCAGCAAGGAGAAGGCTGACCGGAGAGGGCACACCGCCAGGCAGCACTGGTAAACCAGTGCTTCAGCACAGAAGTTCAAGCTGGCCTCTGCAAAGGGAGAGAGAGCAGCAGGCCAAGGGGTCCAAACAGCAACCTCTGCTAAGGGTAGAAGCAGCAGGTTGCGGCCTCCAGGGAGATAGCATACAGCAGGTCTCCGGGGTGCTAGGACACAGGCTACAGCGTAGTAGCTGCTGAAAGGTACTGGAACACAGGAACAAAAGCAATGAGCTGGAACACATCAACAGTGAAGTCACGAGGGAAAACAGGAACTAACTCTGGAACACAATACACAGAGATAGTACTAGAGATAACAAGCCAGGGACTTGTGGCAGAACACGATAACGTCCAGGAAAGGAACTATGCTCGGCAGATAGGGATTGTGAGGGAATGCAGTATTTAAAGGTCCGCGGGCCAATCTCAGAAGGGGGAGTGTAAGAGCATTCTTCCAATGAGAGAGCACAGGCTGGAGCTGCAGTAAATAGCTTGCACAGCTGCTGTAGATACCAGGGGGAGTGTTCCAGGACTGCCCAGGTCTGCAAGGCAAAGGTAACCAGTAAACTCAGGTGTGGATTCCTTACACGTAGAAAGATGAAAATTCAAGTGTTTGGTCCAAAACACACCTCTGTTGAATTCTGATTTCATAACTCCAGGGCAAGACCTATATACCATTCTTCTCCCATTGAAACAACATAAGCCCACCCCTGTCGTAATCAGCTGCTCGGTTGACGGTTTTACGACAGAGAAAAAAAAACCTCTTTTGAACGTTTAAAAAGTTTTGCCTCAATATATAGAGGCACTCATAACTTCCTTTCTCTAATACTTAGACACACGTGTCATATCAATAGATTCAGGTGATTATGACAGACGTAACGAGACTAATTATGACCGTCTTGCACCTAAATTGGAGTGACAAACGGATATCTGTCCTTGACACCTCTTACTCCCCTCTCCCCCCCCCAATTAAGCCCTTTTTGAAGATCAGCACAGACCCAGGAAAAGTCTTAACCTGTCATAAACACAATATATTGTATTTTTTTCAATCAAACTTTAACTACATTAACCCTTAAAGCACCAGATTGATTAAAATACATAATATTTATGATATTATCATGACACCTTCCATCTCTCTGTTTCCTTTCTCTCTTACCCCTTCCTTGTCCTCTCTCTCGCCCTCTCCTTCTACTCCCCTCTCTTACCCCTTCCATCGCCTCTCTCCTCCCCTCTCGCTTACCCCTTCCATCGCCTCTCTCCTCCCCTCTCGCTTACCCCTTCCATCTACTCTCCCCTCTCTCTTACCCCTTCCATCTCCCCTCTCTCTTACCCATACCATGTCCTACCCTCTCTCTTACCCCTTCCATGTCCTCCCCACTCTCTTACCCCTTCCATCTACTCTTCCCTCTCTCTTACCCATTCCATGTCCTCCCCTCTCTCTTACCCCTTCCATCTGCTCTCCCCTCTCTCTTACCCCTTCCATCTCCCCTCTCTCTTGCCCCTTCCATCTCCCCTCTATTTTACCCCTTCCAGCTCTCTTCTCTCCCGCTCTTTTACCCCTTCTATCTCATCTCCTCTCTCTTACCAATTTCATCCCCTCTCTACTCACATCCTCTCTCTTACCCCTTCCATCTCCTTTCCCCTCTCTCTTACCCCTTCCGCCTCCCCTTTCTTAACCCTTCTATCTCCTCTCTCCTCCCCTCACCCTTTTGCAGCTCCCTTATCACTTACCCCTTCCATTTCCTCCCCCCTTAACCCTACCATCTCCCCTCTCTTACCCCTTCCATCTCTTACTCCTTCCAGCTCATCTCTCTCCTCCCCTCTCTTAACTCTTCCATCTCCTCTCTTACCCCATCATTTTCCTCTCTCCTCTCCCCTCTCTTATCCCTTCCATCTCCCCATTCTCTTACCCCTTCCATCTTGCCACTCTTTTACCCCTTCCATCTCCCCACTCTCTTACCCCTTCCATCTCTCCATTCTCTTACCCCTTCCATCTCCCCACTCTCTTACCCCTTCCATCTCTCCATTCTCTTACCCCTTCCATCTCCCCACTCTCTTACCCCTTCCATCTCTCCATTCTCTTACCCCTTCCATCTCTCCACTCTCTTACCCCTTACATCTCCTCCCCCTCTCTCTTACCCATTCCATCTGCTCTCTTTCTTACCCCTTACATCTCAACCCTCTCTTACCCCTTCTATCTCCCCTCTCTTACCCCTTCCATCTCCTCCCCTCTCTCTTACCCCTTACATCTCCCCTCCCTCTTACCCCTTACATATCACCCCGTCTCTCTTACCCCTTCCATTTCCTCCCATCCCCTCTTACCCCTTCCATCTCCTCTCCTTCCCTCCCTTACCCCTTCCATCACCCCTCTCTCTTATCCCTTCCATCTCCTCTCTCTTAACCCTTCCATCTCACCTCCCTTCGCTTACCCCTTCTATCTCCCCTCCCCTATATTACCCCTTCCATCTCCCCTCTCTTACCCCTTCTATCTCTTCTCTCCTCCCCTTTTACCCCTTCCATCTCCCCTCTATTACCCCTTCCATCTCCCCTCTATTACCCCTTATATCTCCCCTCTAGTACCCCTTCTATCTCCCCTCTATTACCCCTTCTATCTCCCCTCTATTACCCCTTCTATCTCCCCTTATATCTTCCCTCTCTTACCCCTTACATCTTCCCTCTCTCTTACCCCTTCTCTCCTCCCATCTCTCTTACCCTTTCCATGTCCCCTCCTTCTTACCCCTTCCATCTCCTCTCCTCCCCTCTCTTACCCCTTCATCATCCCCCTCTTACCCCTTCCATCTCCTCTCTCTTACCCCTTCCACCTCCTCCCCTCTTTCTCATCCCGTCCATTTCCAGTCCTCCCCTCTCTTACCCCTTCCATCTGCTCTCTCCTCTCTTACCCCTACCATTTGCTCTCCTCTCTCTTACCCCTTCCATCTCTTCCCCCCCTCTCTTACCCCTTCCATCTCCCCTCTCGTATCCCTCCCATTTTCTCTCCCCTCCCACTTACCCCTTCCATCTGCTCTCTCTCCTACCATCCCCTCTCTTACCCCTTCCATCTCCTCTCCCCTCTCTATTACCCCTTCCACCTCCCCTCTCTCTTTCCCCTTCCACATCCTCCCCTCTCTCACCCCTTCCATTTCCGGCCCTCCCCTCTTTCTTACCCCTTCCATTTGCTCGGCCCTCTCTCTTACCCCTTCCATCTCCTCTCCCCTCTCTCTTACCCCTTCCATCTCCTCTCCCCTCTCTCTTACCCCTTCCATCTCCTCTCCCCTCTCTCACCCCTTCCATCTCCTGCCTCTGAGAGAGTGTGAGTCTATGTGAATGCAAGTCTCTCTTTCATGGATAAAACTCATGTACACAGCAGACAGAAAAAGGGCTTTTGTAATAAAATAAATAATGAACACAAGTCAGGTAAAAGTGATACCTTTAATGTATATAATGTATAACTGGTGTGTATTAGCAAGCTCTCGTCTTCAGGCTAGTTATACAGTGAGACCATGAATGTTTATGTTGGAAGGACAGGACAGGAAGAGGCCCAGGACAGGGGACCCGTTAACCATGCAGTTCCCGAGCCTGTGAGCCTGTGTTTAATCCTATAACACACGTCTGGGAGGCAGAATATTAAAGAGGGGATTGTGGGACTGCACGGACATATACAGACAACGGTGTGTGTGTGTGTATGTGTAAATATATATGTGTGTGTATATATATATATGTGTGTGTGTATATACACACACACACACACACACACACACACACACACACACACACACACACACACACACACACACACACACACACACAACCGGTATATCCAAGCTTCAAAATTCCAAGCTTCAAAATGCAAAGCCAGTATAACCAGCCTCACACTGATGAGACCCAAAAGGTTGAAACATGTCTGTGAGTGGGTTTACTGGCTATGCATCTTAACCCAGGCTGTGCTGAAAAGCTGTGTAATGCAGCAAGCATAAGTTTATAGGGGTCCATGTCAAAATGGATTTGAAGCAAAGGGTGGCACTGTGTGCTCATTTGCATGTCATTTCCCAGAATCCCTTGCTGCAGTGGAAGCACTGTGTGCTGGGTGATAATGGTGAAAGGCAGGGCTGCAGACCTGTCTAAGACATGCAAATGAGCATACAGTAATATTTCCATTAATAATATTGCAAATAAATATCAGGTGCGCAGAAACAGAGGGGTTAAATAATTTCTATAAAATGCAGGGTACCCCTGATGAAGGCTAGATTAGACGAAACGCGTAGGGTTTATAGATTGTACCTACTGTCTATATCTCTATTTCTGTATGACTATATTCTCGCAATACCGTTTTTTTAAGCAAGCTAGAGTCTGCTCTATATTATTTCCTACACCTGAGTCCTTGCACATTTGATTGAGGCTCAACATTGGGTGTGGTGGACTATCCGTTGCTGACCAGTGGATGATACACGGAGTGTGCGTGAGGTTTGCACACCTGCATGTGTGCACCAGCCGGAGGACGTCACGGCAAAGTAGGCAGAGGCGCGACCGATCGGAGCAGGAGAAGCAGTGAGCAGTTCAACATCCGGGCAGAGTGAGTGAATACTCGGCACGGTGATCCCTCAAGGTATCCGGCGGAGGAACATAAAAGTTTGCAATGAAATCCAGTGTGGAATGGAACGGGGACAACTCACTGTTGCAGTATTCCTAGATTTTGCAAAGGCTTTTGACACAGTTGATCATGCTATCCTGCTTAACAAACTCCAGAGCTCTGGAATAGGGAAACATGCTTTAAACTGGTTTCAGTCCTACCTATCAGGAAGATCCCAACATGTGTCCATCTCAGGCTCTAACTCCAACCCCTTGGATATTACCTGTGGTGTCCCGCAAGGCTCTGTTCTGGGGCCCCTACTCTTCTCAGTGTTCATTAATGATCTTCCCACAGCTTGTAAGGAAGCCTCAATACACATGTATGCAGATGACACAATCCTATATGCACACAGCCATAGCCTCTCTGACCTTCAACACATACTTCAGTCTGACTTTTTCAGACTCGAAAACTGGATTTCCCAAAACAAACTGTTTTTAAACACTGACAAGACTGTAACAATGGTATTTGGGACCAAGACTAAATTTGTAAAGCTTCCAGTGACTGAGCTCCTGATTAGAACCAACGCTAACACCACCCTAACACCTGTCACTAGTTTTAAATACCTGGGCTTATGGTTTGACTCCCACTTAACATTCGGGATGCACATTGATACCCTGACAACCAAGACCTATGCCAAACTAGGGGTACTTTACAGGAACAAATCCTCCCTAAGTCTCCTGGTCAGAAAGCGTATCGCACAGCAGATGCTAATGCCAATTATTGACTATGGAGACATAGTATATGGCTCGGCTCCTCAAACCCACCTTAGCAAACTTGACACCCTCTACAATTCAATTTGTCGTTTTGTTCTCCAATGCAACTACAACACACATCACTGCGAAATGCTCAAAGAACTAGATTGGTCATCACTAGAGTCTCGGCGCAAAGTTCACCTTTCCTGTCTCACCCTCAAATACTTTCTGGGCAAGCTACCCAGCTACCTGAACAAGCTCCTCACCCCTACCTCATGCAGCACCTATCACCTGAGATCAGACTCCAAAAGACTATTCATGGTCCCAAGGCTCAACAAAGTATCCGGACGTTCCTCCTTCTCCTTCCGTGCACCCCAAAACTGGAACAACCTACCAGAGACTCTCATATCCACCACCAGCTTAAGTTCTTTCAAATCTAAGGCTGTCTCACACTTTAATCTGGTCTGTAACTGTTTCATACGCTCATAATATATATTTTCTTTAACTGTGCACGCAATGTCTTGTATATAATGTATACCTTGTTCATTTATGTAACTGTATTTGTAACCATGTATTATTTGTTTTACTCTGTGCCCAGGACATACTTGAAAACGAGAGGTAACTCTCAATGTATTACTTCCTGGTAAAATATTTTATAAATAAATAAATAAAATAAATAATAACAGTGTGGAGTTGGAGGACGACCTGGCGGGAAGTTGGGGCGCTGTAGTACCTGAATCTTCAGGCATAATTCACTTAAAGGTGAAAAACATTCTCAGCGTGAAGGTCCCATCTCATATATTTCAATATATCTCATACCCCATCTCTATATACACATTTTAAGTTATGATGGGTGAAAAAGGCGATAAGAAACCTCCACCGTATAGTATATAGCAAATACACACATATATAAAATACTGTCTACGGGAGAGAGAAGGGAGTGAGGAAGAATGGGCAGAAAAGGAGCAATAGGAGGAGGTATAGGAAGAGGTTATATGGAGACATAGGGGGAGTTATAGGAAGCGGTTATATAGAGCAAGAGTGCCACAGGATGGGACACTGATTTTCTCTATATATATTTGCGTGTAACAGTCAGTGCACCCTAACAACTAGATAAAGCATATACTAGTGAGTGCAGGCGTCATAGTAAATAAATAAAGGTACAGTATACTTCACCCACAACCAAGGTATGTGGCAGAAGACAGCACGTCTAGGTAAGTGCTCAAAGTGTATATTGTACATAGACAACACACACAGACTCGCATATATATATATATATATATGATAAAAAAAATGTTGTAAGGACATATCTAAAATAATAAGAGCACTTTTTACATCACAGTGACGTCAAACCCTCGGTGTTCAAGTGACATGTGCCAGCTGGAGAGGGCGTAACTCGCCCTGGGCCACGCCCGTTGCTTCTGATTGGTTGTTTTATAGAAAGCCCGTTAGCCCATTGGTCGCAGGACATTGGTCTCGTGCTATCATTGGTCGCCAGACCCTGGTCCCGCCCTCTCATTGGTCGCTTGATGTTGGTAACGCCCCCTCCGGCCCGTGCCAGTTTCTCCGGGAGTTTGAAAGTTCGTCCGAAGAACCGGGAGGTACCGGAGGGGGAGAGATACCGGGGGGGAGAGAGAGAGAGAGGTACCGGAGGGGGAGAGATACCGGGGGGGAGAGAGAGAGAGAGAGGTACAGGAGGGGGAGAGATACAGGAGGGGGAATACCGGAGTGGGGGGGTGAGAGAGGTACCGGAGGGGGAGAGCGTAAGGGAGCGAGATAGAGAGGTAGAGGAGGGGGAGAGAGGTAGAGGAGGGGGAGAGAGGTAGAGGAGGGGGAGAGAGGTAGAGGAGGGTCTGACCTCTGAAGTGGGAGTCCCGGGTGTGGCGCCAGTGAGCCCGCGCGTCTGTGATTACATTGTAAGCTCTTTAGGTGGCGGGGGGTATGTGCCCCTTTGCAATGAGGGTTCTATACTCTATACGGAAGCGGCACCGCGGGGCTTGTATATACAGCACACATCACACGCATGGGGGCAGTGCAGGAGAGGGGTGTAATAGGGGGCAGTACATAAAGAGGGGTGTATTAGGGGGTAGTGAATACAGAGGGGACATTAGGGGCAGTGCATACAGTGGGGGTATTAGGGGCAGTGCATACAGAGGGGGTATTAGGGGCAGTGCATACAGAGGGGATATTAGGGGCAGTGCATACAGAGGGGGTATTAGGGGCAGTGCATACAGAGGGGGTATTAGGGGCAGTGCATAGAGGGGGCATTAGGGGGCAGTGCATACAGAGGGGGCATTAGGGGGCAGTGCATACAGAAGGGGCATTAGGGGGCAGTGCATGAGAGGGGAGTATTAGGGGGCAGTGCATACAGAGGGGGTGTTAGGGAGTAGTGCATACAGAGGGGAGTATTAGGGGGCAGTGCATACACAGGGGAGTATTAGGGGGCAGTGCATACAGAGGGGTATTAGGGGGCAGTGCATACACAGGGGAGTATTAGGGGGCAGTGCATACAGAGGGGCATTAGGGGGCAGTGCATACAGAGGGGGCATTAGGGGGAAGTGTATGAGAGGGGGCATTAGGGGGCAATGTATGATAGGGGGCAGTGTATGAGAGGTGGCATTAGGGGCAGTGTATGAGAGGGGACAGTATATGAGAGGGGACAGTATATGAGAGGGGGCATTAGGGGGCAGTGTATGAGAGGGGGACAGTATATGAGAGGGGGCATTAGGGGGCAGTATATGAGAGGGGGCATTAGGGGGCAGTGTATGAAAGGGGGGCATTAGGGGGCAGTGCATCCAGATGGGCCATTAGGGGGCAGTGCATACAGAGGGGCCTTTAGGGGGCATTGTATGAGAGGGGAGTATTAGGGGGCAGTGCATACAGAGTGGGTATTAGGGGGCAGTGCATACAGAGTGGGTATTAGGGGGCAGTGCATACAGAGTGGGTATTAGGGGGCAGTGCATACAGAGTGGGTATTAGGGGGCAGTGCATACAGATTGGGTATTAGGGGCAGTGCATACAGAGTGGGTATTAGGGGGCAGTGCATACAGTGGGGTGGTATTAGGGGGCAATGTGCATACAGAGGGGGGGTATTAGGGGGCAGTGCATACAGTGAGGGGTATTAGGGGGCAGTGCATACAGAGGGGGCATTAGGGGGCAGTGTATGAGAGGGGGCATTAGGGGGCAGTGTATGAGAGGGGGCATTAGGGGGCAGTGCATGAGAGGGGGCATTAGGGGGCAGTGCATGAGAGGGGAGTATTAGGGGGCAGTTCATACCGAGGGGGGAGGTAGTTCATACAGAGGGGGGGCAGTGCATAGAGAGGGGGATATTAGGGGGCAGTGCATACAGAAGGGGTATTAAGGGCAGTGCATAGAAAGGGGGGTATTAGGGAGCAGTGCGGAGAGGGGGTATATGGGGCACTGCATATAGAGGGTGGATATTAGGGGGCAACACATGGATGGGGGGATATTGGGGTTTAGTGCATTGGGGAAGGGAGTATTAGGGGCAGTGCACGGGGACGGGGTATTAAGGAGGCTGTGCATGGTGAGGGGTGCAGTGCATGGGGAGATGAGGGGATTATTTAGGGGGGTGTCCCTCGGGTGGTGTTTCCGCCCTCTTCCTGGTATGCAGGCAGTTTTGCTGACCTTCGGCTTAGGACTGGTTTCTACTCTCCTGTTAGTGGGGTATGAGGAGCAGGATGAGTGTGCCTTGTACAGCCACCGCCAGGGTAAAATCACATCAACCCTATACAGGGGGATACTGCCAGCATCTTGCAGAGTATCGCAACATTAACCCCCCTCCTGTGTCTGGGCCTGGCAGACCATCACTGCTGCCAGAGCCCTGCAGCGCATTGCTTTTCACCCCTCCTCTGCCAGAGCGTGGCTCCCGGGGGATATGTGCGGTGTGTGCAGGGTGGGGCAGGGCACAGAACATAACAAAGGAAATGGGGGTTTTGTTTCCTTTTTTTTGTGGGTGTGAAATGTGAATGATGAGCGAGCGAGAGACAGAGCGTGAAAAACACAGAAAATGAGACACCGGGCGGGGGGAGAGCGATATTGAGGAAGCTCGGTTAAAGGGTATTGGAGCACAATTGGCATTAATTGCTGTTCAAGTCAATGGGAATAACACCTGATGGGGGTGCAGTACCGTTATCTAAGCTCTGTGACTCCCGACGAGAGAGACAGTCAGATATAATAGGGCGGGCTGGCGTGCAGTGCTGGCATACACAGCCTGCCTTTATTTAGGGGAGGGGATTATGGGTTAGGGGTCCCAGTGGTGTACAGAGGGGACATCGCAATGCAGATGGGGAGATAATGGGGCGAGGGGTGCCACACTGATCAGAAGGCTCTGCGTTTCATGGGGTTCTAGTCCCCGGCAGCGAGAGGGTTAAATGTGAGCAGGTTGATTGACAGGTGATGGTTTGGTTGCCCTGGTAACAGGTAGCACTGACTGCAAGCCTGTGGCTGTTGGATATCTCATCCTGTTTACTGTGACTGTGTTAACCCCTTTAGTGGCTGCAGAGCATGCAGACGCATCCTGTTCTGCAATCACATGCACGCTGCTCTGCATACAGATATCCACAATTGTACACCCTGCTGTGCGCAGCGGTTGTGCAATGCTCTGCATATGTGACACCGCGTCCTCTTGTGTGGCGTCTTTAAGCTGCTAGCTGGGACTCCAGTTTCCATGTATAATTCAGGGGTTTGGTCACTGGATCCTCTCTGTGCAGGGGAGGAGGGGGGTGTCCTTGTGTCTCTGTCACTTGGAGGCACAGGACGCTGTCCCCCCCCTCTCCCCAGCAGACAGCACAATGGCAGGAAGCGTCAGAACTCGTTACCTCTGATCGTTCCTCCCTTCCTGTGGGGGGGAGGTCTGCTAATTAACAAGAGATCTTAAGAAGGGGAGCAGTGTCCTAGAGGTGTAGTGGGGGCCTGACCTGCACAGCCTACAATCTGACTTGTCTCAACCTTCTGCACGAAAGAAAGTGACACAGCCGTGAGAATTGAACCAGGTCTCCCATTTCAAAGGTCAGCATCCAACCTGTCCCTGCAGCAATGGGGGGAGGGGGGGGAAGAGAGAGAGACCCCGGGTGGGATTCAGAGAATATTCAGGGTAAGGAATAAAAGGAGTGGGGAGGGATTAATGGAATGATGCTCTGCAGGACTCTGGCATTGGGGAGGGGGGCGGGGGGTATTAATGTGCAAGGGGATGGGTTACTAGAGTGAACTCTGGTGGGTGAGACTTAATGGAGTGATGCTCTGCAGGGCTCTGGCGTGAAGAGCTGCGTAGCGATACTCTGCCTTCCGAACTATCAGTGTGTGGGGGTGTCCTCTTGTCACATTGTGTTAGATGGTCTCTCTAGCTCTTCCTTGGTCAGGGGGTCCTTCACATTGTGGGGGTGTCTCCCTGGCTGTTCTGGGTTCCCTCTCTGTGTGGGCGTCTTACACTCTGTCTAGGGGTCTCATGCTCCTTTCCCCCACTCAGGATGGACTCATTCAGCACCAAGACGCTCGCTCTGCAGGCGCAGAAGAAGCTCCTCAGCAAGATGGCGACCAAGTCTGTGGTGAGCGCGTTCATCGATGACACAAGCAGCGCCGTCCTGGATGAGCTGTACCGGGCCCTGAGGGAGCACAGCCGGAGTCGCAAGGAAGCTCACAGGGTGCTGAAGAACCTCATCAAGGTGCTGGTGAAGGTTGGCGTTCTGCACCGCAATGCGCAGTTTAGCGCGGACGAGCTGCGGGTGCTGGAGCGTTTCCGCAGGAAGGTGCACGCTCTCGCCATGACCACCATCAGCTTCCACCAGATAGACTTCACCTTCGACCGCCGCGTCCTGTCCGGCCTGCTGACCGATTGCCGAGACCTCCTGCACCAGGCCGTCAACCAGCATCTGACCAGCAAGAGCCACGCACGCATCAACCACGTCTTCAACCGGCTCGCTGACCACGACTTCTTGTCTGCGCTGTACGGTCCGGCGGAGCCGTTCCGCGCTCACCTCCAGGGGATCTGCGCTGGCATCAACGGCATGCTGGAGGCGGGCAGCATCTGAAGCACTCAGCTATTGGACGTTTCCACTGGGCGGAAATCCAGGTGCTTTCCTTTGCCGCCAGGTGATGTCATGCTTGGCACCATGGACTGACGTAATGGTATCATCGGTGTCTTGCTGATGTCACCGCGCACCAGGGACATTTGTCAGTGTTAAAATGACGCCACCTGTGCACTTTTTGCATTGTGACTACGATGCGCCTTTACTGGCATTTAACCTCTTGACTGCCAGACCCCGGGGGGGTGGACTGCACTGCTTACTGCGGCTGACTTCTCTGGCAGATAAGGGGTTAAGTGTTTTGCTCCCTTGTTTTGTGGCACCCAGTCCCTTAAATGAAACACTAACACACTGCAGGAGCCACCCAGCGCAGTGTGTCCCACAGCCGGTATTGTGACGCGGGTGACATGCCTGTCCCTTGCTCAGTGACACGGGTGTGGACTCGGCTGTGACCCGCAGCCACATCCATGAGGTAGATTTGATAGACTTTGTGCTGAAACCAAAGAGACGAACCTACGCAAAGATACTGCGGCATGCGTGGCACAGCGCTGCGACCGCTCCTTAATTAGCGCATAGAATTCTGCGCCAGTCCTCAAGGGCCACCAACAGGTCAGGTTTTTAGGATGTTCCTGCTTAAGCACAGATGGCTCAATCAGTGGCTTAGTCAAAGACTGCACCACTCTGGCGGAAGCAGGGATATCCTGAAAACCTGACCTGTTGCGGGGTGTTGAACTGAAGTTGGCCACCTCTGGGTTAACCTGTTCAGTGCTGCAGGGTCACTGTTCTACCTATAGGTCCAGGTGGCGCTAGCCCCTGTGGCACGGGAAGGGTTAAGCAGCAGAGCTCCTTAGTAATGTGCATTAAAGCGCTCGCCCCCTAACACATTTCATCTCCGAAACCCGACGCTCTGAGCTTTAGCTCACGCCAGAAAATATTTAATAAATTGTTAGCATGTCCATTTATCGCCCCTGCCAGCGAGACCAGCAGCGGTGCAGTGAAAGGGTTAAACATGCCCCCACCCCATCCTCCTCCAGTCCCATGCAGTTCAGTTTAGGGGATGCCCCTCACCCCTCTTTCCAAGCTGCGGGCTCCTCTGTAGATGGGGAGTCACTATGAACCTCTGACCTCCGCACCCCGACCCCGGGTTGAGGAGTCGCAATCAATCTATTTTTAAATGAGTTTTTATTGGTTGTTGGTTTTTCTTGTAATTAACCTCTTCACTGCCAGAGGGGCCAGCGGTGCACATTTTCGGGCAGTGCGTGCTCCCGGTGGCCCTGGCAGTGATGGGGTTAAGGGCCTCATTTACCAAGCGGTGCTATGCCTTCCTGCCCATTTAACTGAATAGCAGTGCTTAGTGAACATAACCCTACGTGCCTTATATCTTTTGTGTTTGTTTTTCTGTTCTTCTTTTGCTTCTGCCTGAATAAAGTGGTGTGCGGACGCAGTGCGCCTGTTTTAAAGGGGCAATCCGTGCATGTTGGTTTAAATCTGTTCTTTAGTATTAGATATTTTCTGCATCCCCTCCCCCGCTTCCCCCACTCTTAATGCCATTTTTATGAGCTGTAATATACTGAACATCCTTTGATTTCTATAGCAGGCTTTAGCGCTCCTCCACAGCAGTGCAAGATATTTACAACACTTTCCTGTTTTTTTTAACAATTTGTTGCCAATGTTCCCATCAGGTTGAGCTGCAAAGTGTAACAATAGATAATGTTACCTTAGTAATATAAGGATACATTGTAACTGCTGAGTTACACTGAGTGCTGGATTGATTGAAACTGAAAGGCAGCCATTTAGTGAACCCTGGGAAGCAGGATATTTGGTAATTGATCACGAGATAACTAATTGATCCGCATCTTAAGTAATTTGTTCTCAAACGTTTATTTTTTTTAACGTGCTTGGATCAAAGACATACTTGAAAACGAGAGGTAACTCTCAATGTGTTACTTCCTGGCAAAACATTTTATAAATCAATACCTTCTCCCCCCCATAGATACACTTTCTCTCCTCGCCAGTCTACCAGATACGCCTTCTTTCTTCTTCCCCACCCCTCCCAGACACACACTTCTCTACTCACCCCACTTCAGACACACTCCCCACCCCCGTCATCTTTCTTCTCTCCTCCCTCCCAGATAAGCCTTTTACTCCCTCCCAGGCGCGCCTTGTCTCCCCGCTCCCTCCCTGGCGCGCTTTGTCTCCCCGCTCCCTCCCTGGCGCGCCTTGTCTCCCCGCTCCCTCCCAGGCGCGCCTTGTCTCCCCGCTCCCTCCCAGGCGCGCCTTGTCTCCCCGCTCCCTCCCAGGCGCGCCTTGTCTCCCCGCTCCCTCCCAGGCGCGCCTTGTCTCCCCGCTCCCTCCCAGGCGCGCCTTGTCTTCCCGCTCCCTCCCAGGCGCGCCTTGTCTCCCCGCTCCCTCCCAGGCGCGCCTTGTCTCCCCGCTCCCTCCCAGGCGCGCCTTCTTCCCCCCCCCACACGCCCTTTCCCCCCCCCACACGCCCTCTTCTTCCCCCCCCACACGCCCTCTTCCCCCCCCACACGCCCTCTTCTCCCCCCCACACGCCCTCTTCTTCCCCCCCACACACCCTCTTCCCCCCCCCCACACGCCCTCTTCTTCCCCCCCCACACGCCCTCTTCCCCCCCACACGCCCTCTTCCCCCCCACACGCCCTCTTCCCCCCCCCACACGCCCTCTTCCCCCCCCACACGCCCTCTTCCCCCCCCACACGCCCTCTTCCCCCCCACACGCCCTCTTCTTCCCCCCCCACACGCCCCCTCTTCTTCCCCCCCACACGCCCTCTTCTTCCCCCCCACACGCCCTCTTCTTCCCCCCCCACACGCCCTCTTCTTCCCCCCACACGCCCTCTTCTTCCCCCCCCACACGCCCTCTTCTTCCCCCCCCACGCCCTCTTCTCCTCCCCCCCACGCCCTCTTCTCCTCCCCCCCACGCCCTCTTCTCCTCCCCCCCACGCCCTCTTCTCCTCCCCCCCACGCCCTCTTCTCCCCCCCACGCCCTCTTCTCCCCCCCCCACGCCCTCTTCCCCCCACGCCCTCTTCTCCCCCCCACGCCCTCTTCCCCCCACGCCCTCTTCTCCCCCCCACGCCCTCTTCCCCCCCCACGCCCTCTTCCCCCCCACGCCCTCTTCCCCCCCCCACACGCCCTCTTCCCCCCCCCAAACGCCCTCTTCCCCCCCCCAAACGCCCTCTTCCCCCCCACACGCCCTCTTCCCCCCCACACGCCCTCTTCCCCCCCACACGCCCTCTTCCCCCCCCACACGCCCTCTTCCCCCCCCACTCGCCCTCTTCCCCCCCCACTCGCCCTCTTCCCCCCCCACTCGCCCTCTTCCCCCCCCACACGCCCTCTTCCCCCCCCCACGCCCTCTTCCCCCCCCCCACGCCCTCTTCCCCCCCCACGCCCTCTTCCCCCCCACGCCCTCTTTCCCCCCCCACACGCCCTCTTCCCCCCCCACACACGCCCCTCTTCCCCCCCCCACACGCCCTCTTCCCCCCCCCACACGCCCTCTTCCCCCCCCCACACGCCCTCTTCCCCCCCCCCCACACGCCCTCTTCCCCCCCCCACATGCCCTCTTCCCCCCCACACGCCCTCTTCCCCCCCCCACGCCCTCTTCCCCCCCACACGC